>NC_065533.1:1112367-1243990 GCF_020184175.1 Aphis gossypii
TATGTTCCAGTTGTCTTCCGCATATAAAAAAATCCAAAGTTCCTCCGTTGTACATAAGAAATGGTTATGAGTTAAACAGTGTTCCGTCTTTAGTTACGCAATTAAATCAAATAGAAAAGCAAATGGTTTCCCTTAGATTACCATTTATGAAAATATTCAAATGCCTTCGCAGTGATGGACAGCTCAAAATCAAAGGTAACGTTATCAATGTTCCAATAGATCTGACTAAGACTACATCTATTTTGCCAAGGCGTGCCGAAAATTTAGCTGCAGCTAAGACGATGAAGGTAAAATTAAAAAGAAAATCGTGCTTTAAACAACATTATCTTTATCAAAATGTCAGACCATCATTAGTCGTATCAGCATTGAATGATTTGATTAAAAAACCTCTATATAAAGATGCTGTAATAGACAAAGATTGGCTGGCACATGTGTCAGAAACAACAAAAAGTTTAGAAAACAGCTCGGATCACGAAAGTGAAGAAACAGACGATGAAGACACAAATATTGAACCAATCAATCCGGGATCAATGGACACGATGATTGAAAACTGTGATTTTGTTTCTTTTGCACCAGGCGAAGGCATGAAACCGTTATCTATTCTTATTGATGACCATGCAGAGGAAAAAGCTTTTCCTGATTTATTTGGTGGTCATCCACGTACAAATAAATCACCTTTAAAAAATTACTCAAAAGTAGTAAGGTCTGAACTGCTGAACGTAGATCGAAGGTTTGCATCGGACTCATCTAACTTGTTTTTTAAATGCAAAGTATTAGTTCAAAAACTCATTGCAAGCAATGTGCAAATTGTTTTACGAAAAAACAAAAAAGGAAACACAACTGCGAATGACGTAGCAAATCCAGCTGTTCTAAACAAAATGATAGATAACGATCAAGGATACCGAATGCTACACAACGTACAAAATTCACCTTCATATCTTGCAGCGATGAGAAAAAATGTTTTTGCCATGGTGCGTCAAGAAGGTCAACCGACATTATTCTTAACATTTAGCCCTAGTGAATCAACTTGGACTGATTTGTTAAAGATTTTGTATAAACTGCGTTACTCCAAAACGTTGTCTGATGATACTGTCCTAACTTATGCACAAAAATCTGATTTAATTCGACAAGACCCAGTTGTTTGTGCTACTTATTTTGATCATAGGTTTAGAGCACTTTTTAAATTGATCTAATTAAAAAATGTTATTTTCAAAGAACACAGTGTAAAACATTTCTTTTATCGTGTCGAATATCAACATAGGAGCAGTCCACATGTACTCATGTTATTGTGGTTAGACAATGTACCTGTTTTCGACACAGCCAAACCAGAAACTTTTGGTGTATGTGTAACACTTATCAACAAATACATTACGTGTATGGTAGACGATGGCAGTCCGGCCCGTGAGTATTTGCATAAAAATACTCATAGCCATACACACACTTAGAAGTGACAAAGACAAACAAATGAAAAAGTGTCCCTTCAACATACCATATCCGCCAATGAATGAAACCTGTATATCGACTCCGCTAACAGAAGACATAAGTAATCCGATCAAAAGAAAAATTCGTAAACTACAATATGAAAAACTTCTGCAATACCTCAAGGACTTCAAGGACAGTGATTCATCTTCAGATCCATCATTAGAAGACATTTTACAAAAATTGTCAATTAAAGATGTTAATGAATATAAATCCATTATTTGAACTGTTATCAGACGACCAATAGTTTTTCTAAAACGTACAATAAAACAACGAATGGTTTCTGGATTCAATGAAGAATTATTTCCGTTATGGCAATCTAACATGGATATACAGTTCATATTGGACGTTTATTCTTGTGTTAGATATGTAATCGAGTATATTGGAAAAAGCCAACGTGGAATATAAAAACTAATAAGAGACATTGTCGAAAATCTTAAGTCTTCTACTAATTTATCGGTTAAAGAATAACTGAAAAAGATAGCGTCAACTTTTTCAGGGAGTCAGGAAATTTCTGCACAGGAAGCAGTGTACACTTGCTTAGGTATGAAGCAATGCAATACTTCGACTGGGTATACATTTATAAACACTAGCCATCCTGATAAAAGAACTCGAATGTTGAAACCAATTTAGAGGAGAAATGGATCCAAAATCTGATGACATTTTTTTTTACGGTCTCAATGAATACTATTCATGTAGACCACACAGTCTTGAAGATGTAACTTAAGCAGAATTTGGCTCCAATTATGAAGTCCGCGGTAAAAAAATAACCGGCTAAAAACAGTTCTGATTCTGACACTGATAATGAACCTGATACCACTTATCCGATTGATTCCACTCTAATCGGAAAACCAAACAAGTATATACATAAACGTAATATCAGAAAAATCATAAGTATGTTAGGTTTAATGTGGATAAAAATGAACAAGACTATTACAGAGAAAATATTATGTTATTTTTACCATGGCGCGATGAAAAAACCGATTTGTTAGATATTAACTGTAAACAAGTGTATGAAACAAACATTGATCAAATAAAAAAGTTGTACCAACAGTTTAATAAAGTAGAAGAAACCCAATTAGACGATAATGAAATCCAAATAGAAGGGGAACAAGACCGTAACAACAATCAGCTTGTAGACGGTGAAGATTGGGTACCAGACGATGTACTAATAAACGATGTTGGAGATTATGTTGAAAATACAAATACATCAGATGTAGATTCACCTAAAGATGGTGGTAAGATAATAGTGCACCTCATAGACAATGAACAGTTTAAAGACTTAATCGGATGTCTAAATGACGGTCAACGCCAACTCTTATATCATACAACTAATGTCATAAGAAGTCAATTATGGGGAAAAGGTCATACTGCGATGAAAGTATTTGTCACTGGACCAGCGGGAGCTGGAAAGTCAATGCTTATACGAGCATTAGCACAATCTGTAATTAGGATAGCAAATCTTAGACCAGATATAGATGATCTGTCACTTCCTCCCGTATTGCTGATAGCACCAACAGGTAAAGCTGCATATGGAATAAAAGGATTAACACTTCATTCCGCTTTCAAACTACCATTGAATCAATTTGCCGGATTATTACCAAAGTTAAGTTCAGATATTTCAAATACACTACGTTGTCAGTTTGGCAATGTAAAACTTTTGATAATTGATGAAATTTCCATGGTTGGCATAAAAACACTGGGGTACATTGATCAACGATTGAGGTCTATATTAAGAATAAATAAACCATTTGGTGACATAAATGTAATAGTGTTTGGCGATTTCTTTCAATTAGCACCGGTATTAGCAACACCATTGTACGATAGTTTTGAAGAAATATTGTCTAAATTTCCAAGTGCTGTAGAAATGTTATCGATTAAATCTATTTGGGAAACATTCAAGTTTTATGAGTTGACTGAAATAATGCGCCAAAAGATGACAAACAATTTGCAATAATGTTAACAAAGTTGGCCAGAGGACAGTTGGAGGAAGCTGATGTAAAATATTTCCAAAATCTTATAACCCACCTAGACATTACTTTTCAACCACAAGTAATGCATCTTTGGGCTACTAATTACGAAGTCGACGAAATGAACAGGAGAGTGCTTAACTCTATGAATCAAGTTAGTTTCATATCCGAAGCCATTGATACGTCTGCAAAACGATCGGATATTGAATCTGCCAAGAAACTGCCACCACAAAAGACTATGGGTTTAGCTTTAAGGTTAGTTTTAAAAGAAACAGCTAAATACATGGTGATAGCTAACATTTCAACCGAAGACGGCATAGTGAACGGTGCAATCGGAGAACTCATGCAAATAAACAAAGGACAGACTGCAGGACGTAAAGAAGTTGCAAAAAGAGTTTGGATCAAGTTTGATGAGCCAGGGGTGGGTCACTAACCAGACAGAAGATAAGAGACAAACTTAAACCCGAAGGCGAACACACAGATGATATGTGCAAGTGGACACCAATTGAAATCATAAAATTAGAATTTCAACTCGGTAATGCAGAGCACCATAAAGTAACTAGAATGCAATTGCCCTTAGTGAAAGCTTTGGCATTGACGGTACACAAAAGTCAAGGTGCCACATATCAATCTGTAGCATTGCATATACCTCAAAAACTCTTGAAGTGCAATATGTTATATGTAGGATGTAGTCGAGCAACTTCGGCTCAAGGTTTGCATATTGACTACTTTCCTGCAAAGCCACCAAAACCTTCTGCAAAAGTTGAACATGAAATGTGCAGTCTCAGGACACCAAGTTGTGCTCTTATTCCGCGCTTTTCTAGAATTATGACACACAACATTCCACTCTCCTGTATGTTACACAATATAAGGTCTTTAAAAAAATATGAAGCTCATATTAATGCGGATATCGTTCTTTTACAATCTAAAATAATGTTCTTCCAAGAAACTGGTTCAAAATCAACTGACACATATACCATTAAGAACCATACTGAATGCTGTAGAATAGACAGTATACATGCAAATGGTAAAAGTGGTTCTATTTGTTTTGTTGGAGAATCCATTAATCATAAAGAAATAACCTGCAGCACAACACTGCTTCAAGATCAAAAGAAAAACACACACTTAGAAGCCATTGAAGTTATCATTGAAAATATTACCTATATTGGGATATATTCATCGCCAAATTTTCCTGTACATAAGCTTTGTGATTTCATTGAAACGGTAGGTTAAAAACAAGTAGGTTTGAAACGGTAGCTTCCTCCAAAAACAATGTTATCTTTATTGGTGATTTCAATATAAACTTCAACAAACCGCCAAAACAACCAGTTGAAATATTAAAACATTTCAATTACAAAATATTGGTTGACGGTATTACTACAGATCACGGAACAACCATTGACAATGTCATTACAAATGTTGACATTGCGGCTTTGGTGTACGAGTCCCTCATAAGTGATCACAGACCTATTTTGGTTATGGACATAGATACTTTCAAGGAAATAGAAAAATATTCTGAGACTGTTGATGATCAAATTGTACAAGAAGAAGTCAAAAACAATTTTATTAAACCAAACGTTCCTGCAGTCGATGGATTTCATGTGGAAAAATCTAAAAAATCGATTAAATTAACTAAGGTCCTGAATAATAATAACTTGGACGATATTGAGTTCATACAGGTTAATAGTGACACTATTTTAGTTCCAGAAACTAAAACTAAATCAACCAAAATAGTTGATTATAATATCATAATTAATGATATTCAATTTATTCAGGTCAATAGTAATACTCTCAAAGTTCCAGAAAATTGCAACATAAGGTCAGATTCATTATTAGAAACAATAAGTGATAATGAAACTGTGTCAAAAAATCCAAAAACAATAAAAATATCAAGTATTAAGAATAAAGTTGACATAACATCAAGTAGTACATTTTGTGGCTTTACTAACACTGATGGTGTATCATGTTATGCTAATTCTGTCATACAGGTTCTTTTTAATTGTCAATCTCTTGTAAATGAAATTCGCAATAATCAACTCGAACCAACACTTTAACATAGCCTACACGAATATACAAGTAACAGTGGATCATGTGATAGCCTGGATAAAAAGTGTGAGGGTGCTAACCTTATAATAATTGTTATTTTTTAATATAAGCAGAAACCTAGATTTTATTTTTATTTAAATAATATCGAACTATATATTATTATCCACACTTCTGACCTTAATACCTTATACTATGTATGTTTGTATTCAATCCTCCAAATACAAACTACAATTTTAATTGTGCGGTCTTAAGATTATCAACATTCAGTATGTATTCGCCTAGGAACATAACATATTTTAATAACTTATATAATATCAGTTATACAGCAAAGCCTATATTCCAGTGTTAAGTATTTAGATGAATTTAGCCTGTATAATAGATGTTATTTTCCATACATAATTTAAATTTTTTAGGACATTTTATTTTGTAATTTTGTGCCAAGTATATAATTATAATATACAGTGACTAAAAATAAATAATCAGAGTTTAATTAAATGAAACTAAACATTTATGGTTTTCATAATTTTTCCTATATCTGTACTATAAGACGTGACTTCGTACGAAAATTCAAGATTCTAAGTTCACGGGAAGTACCCTGTAGGTTTTGATTCCCGTGCGAGTTTCGAAAATTTGCGGAAATTTGCGGCCTAAATGGCTGTATCTTTTGATTGCGTTGGCTTAGATGGTTGATTTTTCTACAGCTTCCAGGGACAGTAGACCTGAGTATCATATAGAAATTTCAGTTTGATACCTTCACGCGTTCCTGAGAAAAACGGTCTTGACAGACGGACGGACTGACGGACAACAAAGTGATCCTATAAGGGTTCCGTTTTTTTCTTTTGAGGTACGGAACCCTAAAAATGTAACAATAAATTATTTGTTCACTGAATAATATATATTTCAAATGCAAAAATGCAAAAACCAACAAATAGATAAATTGTTAATATTAATAATAACAGTAATAAATATACAAACAAATAGAATATTCTAGTTTGAATTTCAATAAATTACTGAAGATAATATAGAGTATAGACAATAATAAAATTAATAATCACTGTCTTATTGTCTTCTACTAATAATTCTATTTTCTACTGCTTGACGTTCGAGATTTAATCTGATTTTTTTAAATGTAAGTTCATTAATTTCATTTTGTAGTTGTTCTTGGAGGATGTATAAATCGTCTAAACGACGTTTCGTAGACTTTTCGTCTGCTACTATTTGTGAAAAAATCTTGTCATCTACTGATGTTAAATATGCGTTATCTGTTATTGAAAAAAAAATACATATACATTATAGAATGTTGCTTGTAAGTCAATTCGTTTAACCTTTTTTGAAAAACCTACCTGATTGATTTAATGTAGTCGATCGATGATGATTGTGTTAAATCTATTCTATCGACTTGATACCGGCCCTCCTTTTTATACCATTCTTTTAAAATCTGTTTTTCAGGCCAATTAGGGTTAATTTGTATAACCGTAGACTGCGTTACAGATAATTTTTTATCTTTTTTATAAATAACTAATTTATCCTTCTCAACTGATAGAACGTCTTCTATTTCTCCACTAAATTCAATAGCTTCTTCGTTCCATGGCGTAAGTGTTATTTAAAATAGATAAAATGTTTATTGTAATATAATACCTATACTTACCTCGATTCCAGTATTATCTGCTATTATATAACATCTCGTAGTTTCAGTGTCTTGGTTGGTTTTACAATGTCTACTATGTCTTCTATGCAAATTATTATTCCAATAGTGTCTAAAAAGTAATTAAGTAATAAATAAAATTAATTATAACGGAAGACTATATAGTAATGTGTAATATACATACCAACTATCCGACTATCGCATCATTATTTAATGATACAATACCATCAAACGTCATAAGAGTAACGTGTATTGGAACTACATCCGATGTATCTTCTATTGGAGTAATAATTGTCATAGGTCCTATTATAATTTCATAATTATGATTTAGAGTTTAGACGATTGTATAATTTATTAGTTTTGTTAATTTTTCCATTTACTATGCTATAAATCTGGTCTTTTTATAAAGGTACAAATCATAATGTTTTTATAGATATAAGATACATTTTTAAATTTAATAAATCATATTTGACGATTGAATATTATTATTTATTACTTTTCTTCATATCATACCTTGAAAATTGAGCACACATTTTCGGAATCGTTATTGAAAGCGGTGAGGCGTAATTCTCCCGTGGCATCAAATACATCCACACAAAAAAGTTTTCCTGCATTATTTTTGAAGGTACGTAATTCGTTAACTTTAAACACGTTTAAACGTGTTTGCAGACGAGTAATAAAATCAAAGTGCATACGAATACGAAATACGTGCGCATACGTACGCAGGTGGCGACATACTAATCTATAGCCTATTGGTGGCGATAAAACCTTTTGGACGACCGTTCGCTGTTCGTCGAAAACATCGCAGGGCACAGTCCGACAGTCGCAGTGTGAAAAGTACCAAATTAAGTATTAGTATTAATATTTAGGTATTAATTAGGTACTCTTATTGTCTTTTTGTCATTTAATAATAATGTTCTTCACTAAGGATTATACTATTATCTTTACTTAATATTATGTCATTTTTGAAAGGGTATTGACTATTGTGCGGGTGGAGCGAGCAACTGTGGATTGCCTAAACCAGGGTGGTCCAACCTTTTGTAGTTGGCGGGCCAATTTACACTTTCATAAAAACACCGTGGGCCGCCAGAAAAAAAAATTATATTATTACCTATTTATATTTTATTTTTAATAATGCACAAAATATTAATTATTATTATTTAATGTTTTCATGTTTAAAATTACCAAAAAATTACTAAAAAAATAAATTAGACTAGGAATGTCTTTTTACAATAAAAAATAAACTATTAATGTGATGATTGGCATTGTTTTTCAGTAGCCAATTTATTAGTTTCAATTGAACACCCTGTGGTGGCCAATCTGATGCACGATTCTAAAGACAAATCGTGAATACGATTTCTTGATTTAGAGTTTAGACTTGATTAAATTCATAGTAGAAAATGCCGATTCACAAATATACGTACTGCCAAATAATGACAAAATTTCAAGAGAAAAATTCTGTAATGTTGGGTATTTTTCTTGCTAACACAGTTTCCAAAACTCTTCAGGAGGCAAATTTACTTTTGATTGAAGAAAACAGTCTGCTTGTAAATCACATAACTCCATTTGAAAATCGGGAGGTTGTACTGAGATATCAACTGTCATTGGGTTGTTAAATAATTCAAATTTAGGTTTCAATATATAAAAATCCTTAAATCGTGAATTAAATTCTGTTATAAGTTCTGTAATTATATTTTTAAATTCAATAAAGCATACCGATTGATTTTCAATTTTTTTAATTTCTTGACATGATGGAAAATATGTAGTATCATTGTTTTCTAATGCGTTTTTAAATACTTCTAATTTTTTCCGAAAACCTTCAATATTACTAAAAAGCTGACATATATTTTGTCCTCTACCTTGCAGTTTTAAATTTAAAATATTTAAATGAGATGTCAAATCAGTGAGAAAAGCAAGAGACTTCATGAATGAAATACTTTCTAAGTCTTGATAAAACTGTTGTCCAATATTTTTAGATTTAAGAAATTCAAAAACTTCACTTCTCAATGCAAAAAAAGATTTCAAACAATTCCCTGCACTCAGCCATCTTACTTCACAGTGTAATGGGATATCACCATACTCACTCTCCATTTCTTCTAAAAATTTAATAAATGCTCTGTGTCTTTGAGCCTTGTTACCACCTCGAATAAAATTAACAATGCTTATCACTTTTTTCATAGTTTTATTTATTTCAACAAACTTGCCACAAAGTGCTTCCTGGTGAATAATACAATGAATAAATAAACATTTTAGCCCTATTTGCCTTAAATTTCCTACTAAACCAGTATGTATCCCAACCATAGCTTGAGCACCATCAGTGATTATACCAGTGCAATTGTCAAATGAACCAAAATCTAAAATAACTTTTTTCAATGCTTCAAATATATCTATACCCCTAGTTCCAGTAATTAATGGTTTTATTTGAAGTAATTTTTCGTGTATACTAAAATCTTTATCAATTGTTCAAATAAAAATGATTAATTGACTGTTATCGGAAATATCATTACTTTCATCTAATGCTAAAGAATAGTACTTACAATTCTGAATTACGAAAGCATTCCAGATACATGATCACTCATTTCATTAACTCTTCTACTAACAGTCTGATGAGAAAGTGATACGGTTTCAAATTTACTTGCCATTTCTTTGTTTCCAAAAGAATTTGCCATTTTTATTGCACAACGTTTAATTAATTCACCGTCTCTAAACGCTTTTTTCTGTTTGACCAATTCTAAACACACTTCATAAGAAGCTATCAAATTGTCACGATCGTTAATTTGTTTTTTTAAAAATACATTTTTTTGTTTTGTTAATTTCGAAGTAAGGTCTTTTAATAATGCAAGCCGAGTATCTCCAATATATTTATCATGTGATTTGTGCATGGTCGTGTAATGTCTACTTATATTATATTCTTTTAGAACATTAATAACTTGTAAACAAATTAGGCTCATAGATTTATTGTTATGTTCAATACATAAATACATTAATTCCCATTTTGCATTAAATACTCTTTTTTCATCGTCAAATTTACGTTTTTTTTCTTTCAGACATGGTAAAAATAAAACGTATATACGGTAATAACACGGGCACTGTCACACGAACACACGGGGTCGACTGGTTAACGATTACTGATTAGATTTAGATTTAGTTTAGAGAAATGTATAATGCTCGTGATTGTGCGATTGTGAATATTATTCACGCCGTTCATCGTGTCTTTTCGCGATATGACCGACTCTCGGGAATCCCCGCCGTATAAAAATAAAATGTAAAATTTATAGTATAAATTCGTAATAAGATCGTATAAATTTTATATTTTCTTATTGCGAATTTGTTATAATATTATTGTGATTTAAAATTTAAATTTTAAATTGTTGGGGGGGGGGGGGCAAAAAAAAGGCTTCGCGGGCCGCGGGTTGGACCACTCTGGCCTAAACTATCCTGCCCGGGAATTTATTGTCTGACAGGCCCACCCAATATTTGTAACGAAATTAATAAGTATGTTTGGTTTATTTAGTTAATTTATTAATAATGTACAAAAATAGATAAATAATATTTTTTACAATTTTTTCTTTTATAATGAATTTAAATGCCGTGCAGGCTGACAATGAAAGATTACATACAACATTGATTTTTATTCTCGCAGTTTGACTCACGGTTTCCGATGATCTAGTTTGTAGTATCTGGCACTGGACTTGTAGGTTTCCGGCGGCTGGAACAGTGGTAACTGTAGCACGACAGCTGTACAGATCGACACAGCGTATCTGGCGGCTCGACTCGGACGGTGGCGGCTCAGTATTACGGGGCAGATCGTACCTCAATGCTTCGGCTAGTCTTCCGACTGTCTGCGGGCTCGGTTTTGACGGTCGTCGGGCTCAGACAAGGTGTACTACATCACGGAGTACCGTCGGTCTCCGTCGATCCACGCTCCGTCACTCCACACCCGTAAATCCTGGCAGGTATAAGTACGCATACGCGTACTCCGTACACAGGTTCTAACGGGGAACAGCCTACCTCTGTCGCTCTGGTGTTATATACGGTGAACCGTATCCCAAAAGAGGCAGAGGAGAGGTGGTGGGGCGACGTTCTCACTACCGTGCGTAGGTATAATACGCAAAGACGTATTCCGTACACAACGGTAGGGAGGGTGAGCGGTTCTTACCACACTGGTATAGTACGCTCTGTACCCCGCACCGTGTAGGTATAATACGTATAGGCGTATTCCGTACACGGAGGGTATCGGTACAGCGCGTACTCCGCGAGTGATAAGACGGACGGAGGAGGAGACGCGGCGGCACTAGCGAGCAACGACGGCGAACACGGCGAATAATTTCGGACACGACGATTTACGTTCGGACAGAATAAACGTGTAACTGTATCACTACTTCACTATTTCTATTCGATTTTCACTGTCAGATTTTACCCATACTTGTACACTGTCTGGTCCGAATTATCCAGACAGTGTAACTGATTGGCATGTCGGGTTTGATTGGCTTTTTATGTTATTAATTTGGTGGATATATGGTTCTTACGTGTCGTACTGATATAATGTGTAGGTGTTTTAATAGTAATGACGAGTCGATCTGCATATATTAGATTTAATATGCAAATCGACTCGCGGCCACAGCACCAAATTAAAGCGCGCTGCGCATAAGCGCCATCTATGGTGACAAATATGTACTCGGTGATCACGAAATGTGGCAATATTAGTTGTTGCGTTAACGACGTGGCGCGCTTGTATCGCGTAGTAGTTGAGCGCCGTATATTTCTCGTTACATATTATATTATAATTTATAATTGTTGATCCAAGTACATGATCATTATTGATCCCATTGGCGTCATAAACATAATTAAAAATATTATTTCCATTTAGGTTAATTTTTTCTATAATATCTTGGGCATCAATGATTAAAGTATTGCCATGTTTATTCTAACTTTTAAGTAGATAGCTACTACCTCTGCGGCTATGCACCACTTCAAAGTTTAAGTACCTATTCGACGCCACTGCTATCGGCTAACCGGGAACTTTTCTGGTATTCCATTGTGCTAATCCACCGCTGGCTCACGGTTAAATAAGACATAAGAATATAAGATATCATAAAAAAAAAAATAGAAGGACTCCCCAGCTTTTCATTGAATACTTTCTAGTAACTACCCATATTGTCTTGTGCATATACTGAGATACTGAGTACTCTAATGTCCATACTATATAGTATAATATACTGTATAATAATATTATAACATCCATTGACTACAATAGCACTTTGAACCATTTTAAAGTGTGTATTATTAGTGTATCGTGATATTTATCAGCAGAAATGAAAAATATAAATAATAATATATTATTATTATTTTTAATATTATAATATAATTCTATACTGACTATTAATAAATACAATTTTTAAGATTTACAATTATTTTCATTGGGTTTACCCAATCGTTACCTATTGTCGTCTATGATCTTTGTTATCGTATTATATTTATGGCTTCAACTATATATATATATATATATATATATATATATATATATATATATTTATTTATAATTATAATCAACAACAATATTGTAATATATTTTCGACAACCGTTGGTTTTCATTTGGTGAGTACCTAGCTCACTTAGCTTAGCTCAGTGTTTACGTAACAGTCAGTACGATACGAATATACGATCTTCATTCCATATGATTCACATTCTACATCAACTACATCGACTACGTCTTCTGATCTGGCTATAATATAGTCAAAGTAAGTAAGTAATAAACAGCATATTTATTATACATTAAACTTAATTATTTTAGTTACCTACCATTTTTCATAAGATCATTATAAAGTATAAAATAGATATTTTTTGAAAAATTTTTGTTTGGAGTTACACTAATATTTTATTTTCTGTCTGCTTTTATCGTATATCTGGTATGTCAAAATTACATTACTTTTAAATTAAATTATTGTATTTAGGTGTAAGTTAAAAATTAAATTTTGGTCATTGGTACGCTGATTTATTATTTAAAATAATTTATATGTATTATTTAATTCAAATTTAATATAATATCCATTACCTAGCTACCTAATGATACAAGGTACAATCATAGCATGGTCATTTCAGTTTTGAACATGGAGGCAAACGTTTTGACCAATCCATATGGCTATAATATGGTTATAGCCATATTATGGGCAACTTAAAAAACAGTTCAATTCTCTCCTAAACAGATTTCTATTTACTTACATTTTTATCTTATCACATACTAATAATCTTACATGTCTATTCTGTAGTTAAAATCTAATGTTTTTTTTTTTTTTTACTTTAACACTTTGAGTGCCGGGCCTAAAATGACAAAACTGACCATTCTGACCAAGACATTTTTATTCTTTTATTGTGACTCTAAGACACCAATAAAATAAGCTTTAACAGGTTTTTGGGGGAAAAAGCATTCTAAGTCCGTTTTTTAAGTGTGTATCAATTTTGATACACACGGCACAAATGAACAAAACAGTGTCATTGAAAATATTCAACTTCTCTTTAATTCAACTTGAAAAATTATAATAACAAAATAATCAAACATTTATATAAAATTGTTAAAAAAAAAAGTAAAATACATTATCTTTGTATAAAACTGTTAACAAAAACTAAAACACTGTATCATAGTATATAATCATTGAACAAAATCAAATAGTTAAAAAACAGAAAATAAAATCTTCATATAAAATCAGTTAATAAAAACTAAAACTTAACACCTTTATAAAAATTAAATAGTGAATATAAACATAAACATATATTATAAGTCTTTTCAATACATCAAATAACAATGTAACTATAAAAAAAAATAAGGATTTGACTTAAGAGAGGTTTTGTGTAAACTAAAAAAACAATCATTACAAAAAAATTTATCTTCACACCCAGGACATTTTTGTTGTACTTGTTTAGCATGTTTTACTGCATAAGACCTTCCAAATTGTTTAGAAAACATTAAATAGCATCTGGAACACCTTCCTCTTTTTTCATTTTGCTGTAATTTATGTGGTAAATTATTAATGGGCTCATTTTTGTCCTAAATTTTTTCTTCTATAAGTGACAACACAACTTTCTCTCTAAATTCAGATATACTTATTTTATTCTTAGTTACTTTTTGGAATAATAAATGAGCATTTACAATTGCAGTATTTGTTAACAACTCTATACCAACTTTTCTGTACCATTTAATTCCCTTTCTTATAGTACTAGCATATGATGCCTTTTGGTCACTCACATCTATATATGATTTAGCTTCATTGTAATCAACTACAGCAATTGGTTTTGAAGTTTTAAGACCATATTTTGTACTAACATCTACCATCATAGGCTCATGCTTAGTACTAAGGAACAAGGGAACAAGACATCTCTTTTATCTTTCCACTTGGCTACTATGACACCAGTATTACTTTCCATTGCTTTTATTTCATTTTTTTTTTAGTATAGAATTCAAAACTGGCTTAGGATTGTTTTTCCGATTCCTGCGTAACGTACCAATTAAATGTGTGTTTTTATCTAACAATTTATGTGCTAAATCAACACTTGTATAGTAGTTATCAGTATAAAGTGTTCGGCCAGCCCCTAATAATGGTTTCATTAACTCAAGTACAACACTTGTAGCAACTTGTTTTCCAGGTTCTTTTTCTTTGCCACCATATATTTTTATATGCCAAGTGTAACCTCCTTTCATACACAATTTAAAAAGTTTTATACCATACTTGTGCCTTTTTCCAGGTATGTATTGGCGAAAATTTAACCTGCCTCTAAAAGGTACCATTGTTTCAGCGATGCATACTGACTCATCTGGTTCATACATTTTATGGAATTTATTATTCATCATATCTAAGAAAGGATTTATTTTATAAAGTCTGTCAACATTTGATGAATTTTCATTGTCTGAGAAATGAAACATGGAAAGAATAGCTCTAAATCTATTTTTGGACATATATTTACTAACAAAATTTTTATACAACAGCTTTTTTGACCAATAATCATTCAATGATGGTTTTTTGTCAAGGCCCATCCATATAATAAAACCAATAAAGCACTTCATTTCAGACAAATTCACATCAGTCTACTCATTCAACCTACTGTAATCTGAAATAGATTCATTGACTATTCCAGAAACTATACACTGTGATGCATACTTATTTGTTTCATTAACTAAATAATGCATGATTTCATCATCAATAAATAGGTTGTAAAAATTTATTGGTTGATAATCATCAAGTTGCTCAATACAATAATTAGAAACACCAGAAGGAGCAGTAAATACTAAATTTTTTAAGTTTCCAGTGACATTTCTCCATTCTAATGCTGTTACAACTGACTCAACTAGGTATTGTTCTTCATCTTGCTCATAAATTGAAGAGTCTAATGTACTTGATTGGCTAGGTGATAATAAAACCACTGAAGGTTGCATATAAGTAGAAGAACTGTCATCATTACATCTATAAAACAATAACACAATAACATTACATCTATAAACCAATAATACAAAAACATTACTTTTTTTATGTAAAATAAAACACATAAAATATTCAATTTACCCATCAAAAATATTGTTTGCAAGAAAGGTATTTGCATTTTGATCTAATATATCACCTGAATTGACCGGATCAACATCCATATCATCCCTGTAATACAGATAATAAATTGATTTATTATAAATAATAAATACCTATATTATGCATGATAGTTATATAATAAAATAGGCTAATATAATTTATGCGAGACCATAAAAAAACACGATTTACCTATCTTATTTTTATGTTATAATTATAATAATAAAAATACTTACTCTGAAGTTTTATTGTCAATATCAAAATCCGGGTCATTATCTGAATCATCATATTCTGAAACACTGCTATCGTTCAACCATTCTTCAATTTGTTTCCTTTTATTTGTTATGTTCATTTTAAAAAAAATTTGAACTTACTTCTTACTATTAATCGAATAATTCGATTCAAATTGAAATAGTAGTTACAATTAATAAAAATGATTAGTACGATATTTATATCATATCAAATTATCATAAAGTAAATAAAACAGCAGAGTAACTATGGTTCTGTGATAAAATTATTTGGCAATATCAATGTTATCAACTGTTTTAGTTTTTATCAATGTCAAATTAATATAACCTCAAACCAATCATAAATATGAATTAAACATATAGTCAAGAGTCATATGTTTTTTGTTCTGTGGCGCTATCTGTGTTTGTTTTTCTATAATAAGTAATTTTCTAAGACAAAATGTAAGTATCATTATCAATACACACGGCACAAATGAACATATTAGTTGTGTATTGAAATTGATACACATGGCACTCAAAGTGTTAATCTTGAAAAACAAAGATTTTTTTATGACTAAAAAGACAAAATACTTATTAAAAATTTTATTTACATCACACAACACACATACACCCCTACACTGGCCTAATTTTTGAACACCATATCCACAGAAAATTTAATTTTTAAAGTTAGGCTGAATTAGTGAAATATATAGAACCAACCTGGCCTACTTTGGTAATTGTATACCAAATTAAAACATTTATTATAGCCTATAGGTACTTTTACTTTTACTATTGAATAAAATATAATAATTTCTTTAATATATTTTATTTTTCAATTGAATTTAGCATTGTTCACTTTGTCAGTAAGATAATAATTTCCTCAAAATATTTTTAAAAAATAGACATGTTTTTTCAACAGTTAGTTAAAGCAGAAAAGAAACTGAGTACTGGCAAAGCCTGGATTAAGGGGGGGGCAATGTCCCCGGGGAACACGTGTGTAAAGAGCCCAATCTTCTCGGCTTAAAATTACATTGAGTGATAATTTATACTTTTTATAGTACTTACAAGAATATTTTTATTTTTTTCTTGTTTGAATTATAGAATTTGGACGATAGAGTCGATAGATATATGCGGGCATCGAAATCGTTCTTGATATGCTATGCCCGCATATATGCGGGCAATCGAATTTAAAATATAAAGAAATGAGCGGGAAAATTTTTATTGGTTGAATTATTATCTAAACGTGCTCCTGAATTCAACGGTGTTTTCAGAATTGTGATAACACTAATATTCAAGGAGATATTAAATAATATATATTTCCAACCTCTTAGTGGTTCCCAAACATGGACTATAATATTACGTTTTACGTATATTTTTTGTGTTTACGTGATATTTATAGCATTTTACCACTATTACATGAACATAATTATAATAATATTACAATAATTATTGTTTCTAACCCATAGATTAGTATACATAACTTTACAGAACTAACCTTACGTGTTGTTACGTACCTTATTATTGTAAACTTGGTTTAAAATAATATATTTTATCATTTATTTAATTTATAAATTGCTAAAATGCCCAAAAAATCCCTAACTGATGCTGAAATTGAAAATGAGCTAAATGAATTTTACGCTAATTCAGAATCTGAAGATGAGTTCTCCATTGAGGAAACAGACGAAGTTCTTGAAGACTTCGAAATTGAACCTCAAGAACAATGTAAGATTCGAAATTTATTTCAATCACACTATTACATGTACTATAATATTTTAACAGATGTAAAATATACTTTATAAAACAGTTTCAGTACTTAAGTGTTTTTATTGTATTATAGTATTTCAAAATATTGATATTGATGAAGCTCTCAACAATTTTGAATTTAATAATTTTGAAGACTTATGTAAGTATAATAAATTATGTCAAATATAATTCATTTTTACTATTTCATATGAATTTTTATGTAATATTGTATAATATTTATTGTTTACGGTTACTACTTCTCCATTCAATTTGTCACCATTACAACCTGGTGAACATTTTCAAGTTGATTTAGAAGAAAATAGTAAGTAATAAATCTTTATAATCTTTATAATTTGTAGAATTCTTATAAAGCTAATAATTTAGTATAATTTGAATAGTCTTCTATACATATTACATATTCTAATAGTCATACTATTCAATTTTGTCTAGTATTGCAGGTATATAATATTTTAACCTATTTTAGATTTGCCTGTTAGTCAACCATCACCAGAAATATGCACTAGAACTGTACCTAGAAGAAAAAGACCTTTATCTAATCCTCCAAAACCACTTGGCCCACTAAAATGGAAAAAAAGAGTTACTAATTATAAACCAAAAATTCATCCATTTACTCAAAATAAAGTAATTTAATTTTTTTTAATTTACCTGTTATTTTATTTTTATGAAATATAATATTTTAGGCTGGAATACAAAAAGAAGAATTCGGTTTGAATGAAAATTCACAAGTATTAGCCTTTTTTGAAGCATTTATAACTCCTAATCTCATGGGAAAGATTGTGTTTGAAACTAATCGATATGCAGAACAACAAACATTTTCAAAGCACTCGAGATTAGCAAAATGGAAGAATACATCGATTGGTGAAATGAATGTGTTTTTGGCAATTAATATGTTGATGGCCAGGAATAAAAAATTACAAATCAAAGATTATTGGTCAACTAATGAATATTTACATCAAAATATATTTGGTAGATTAATGAGCAGAGATCGTTATTTGTTACTCCTACGGTTAATTCATTTTTGTGATAATAACCAACAAATACATGGTGAACGACTTTATAAAATACAAATGGTGATATCTGAAGTTAAAAAAAACGTTCAAGATGCTCTTATTCCGTTTTCTAATTTAGTCATTGATGAGAGTTTACTTTTATGGAAAGGACGTTTGTCGTTTTAGCAGTATATAAAATCAAAAAGGCATAGATTTGGAATAAAACTATACATTTTATGTGATTGTGAAACTGATTTCATTTTAAATTTCTCCATATACACAGGTGCAAGTGATTGTAACGACCCTTTAGAAGACCAATTAGGGAAATCTGGAGTGATTGTAAAGAAACTTATAAAACCATATTTTAACCATGGTTATTCATTATATACTGATAATTTTTACACTTCTCCAACCTTAGCAATATACTTACATAAAAAAAAATAAACTCTTGTGGAACAGTAAGGAAAAATAGAAAATTAATGCCAAATTTACATTCAAAATTAAAATTAGGAGAAAGGGAATCAATGTGCACTAATAAATTATTAGCTATACACTGGAAAGATCGCAGAGATGTATACATGTTGACAACTATGCATAAAGATACAATGACAGCCACTAAAAAAATTGATAGAGCTACTGGGGATAAATATCTAAAACCAGAGTGTATAGTAAGTTATAATGCTAATATGGGTGCTATTGATAAAACTGACATGCTTTTAAGTTCAATTGAATGTGTACGCCGTACCATGAAGTGGTACAAAAAATTGTTTTTTCATTTAGTTGATATGTCTCTACTGAATGCATATTCAGCTTATAAAACGGTGACAGGAAATAATATTTCTTTAGCTGACTTTCAATTGCAATTAATTAATGAACTGGTATTAAAATATCGATGTGAAGGTGGCATGACAACAAATAGAAAAAAAAACACCAATGGATACTACAGAAAAGCGCTTACAACCAGACGCTAGGCACTTTCCAGAGTTAGTGCCAGTTACACCATTGAAAAAACAAGGAAGACGATATTGTTTTGTTTGCAGTCACAAGAAAGAAAACAAAAAAAGAAAAGATTCAATGTACTGCTGTATTGAATGTGATGTCGGTTTATGCGTTACCCCCTGTTTTAAAATTTACCACACACAAAAAGAATTTTAGAAAAAATTTACTTTTTATAATATTTTAAAAGCACTATTATTATTTCTTTTGTTATATTTTATTTGTGTATTATTTTTATTGTAATTTTACAAGTTTGTACAAGATCAATGATTTTATTTTGTTATTTTTATCTTATTTTAAATACTTATGTTTATATATTTTATTTTGTTTTATTTTATTTATGAAATTGGTTATTTTGTATTTTTATTTAATTAATAATTTGATTACCACAAGCTATATATTTTTGTTTATTATCATCAATTGAATTTGTTATTTGATTAAATTCTATTCAATAAAAAAATCAATGTAGAAAAGTTTATCTTTACCATTCACTACATATTGTTATGTTGTGACGTTAGCGTATTGCGCAAGTTTGGAAACCCATGGCTGGCAAATTTACATTGAGCTGTAACTTTGTAAGTTTTTGGTCAAAATTTTTCTTTTTAATTTTTCTCATTTTCAAAATGTCCAACTCTTCCAGTATAAGGTGATAAACATTTTTTATTTTTTTTTTCAAAAATCTTCAGCACAGGGCAAGTACTTGTAATTTTAGTACATAGCAGTGAAAGGGTTAAAAAGCTAAAAAAATAATATGTTTTTAATGTTTTTATCATCATTAATCGTTATCATACTTAAATAAAAATGCTTAAATTTGTTTTATTGTATACTTTTATAATTTTAAAGAATCGTTTTTATTGATGGGGGCCCACAACCATGTATTGGCCCCTGAAGGTCTTAATCCGGGCTTGGTACTGGCCTATCATTATAGATAGAGTATAGTAGATAATATGTATGTGTGTTTTTGTCGAATTTATTTTGAATGACCATAAAAATATAACAAAATAATGCTTTGAAAATATAGCCTATTAACTCAATCAAGGGTGCCCACAGGGGGGAGAGAGCCATGCCCCTGATATGTTTTGGCCATTTTTTAAAAGTTATCTTTTTCATACAACTCCCCCCATTAAAAATTTCTGCGGACGCTCTTGTAGCCAATAAATATTCATATTTTATATTTGTATTTATTAGTTATATCTTAAATATTTAGGAAAACTAATAATTAATAAAC
This sequence comes from Aphis gossypii, assembly GCF_020184175.1. Classification (NCBI taxonomy): domain Eukaryota; kingdom Metazoa; phylum Arthropoda; class Insecta; order Hemiptera; family Aphididae; genus Aphis; species Aphis gossypii. Next base: position 1,133,282 of record NC_065533.1, read on the forward strand.
ACATTGTACAAAAATTAAGACAGATTTCTTTACAAGCATTAATATTTTTTTTCATATTATTTCTTATTTAATTTTTTTTTTATATGATACAATAATATATCAATATAAAACTTAAATCAACGTTTATTTTAATACCTAGGTAGTAGGTACTAATGAATTTTCAGTTTTAGATTTTATGATACAAACGGCAACTTAGCTTTTATACACTTAAATTATGGGAAGGAAAGCTAGTGTTGACAAAGTTGTATTGGATGCAGAAATCTTAAAAAGAAAAAACGAAATAGTTTGAAAAGATAATCATAGTAATTAAGACGTCTGTATTATTAGCTATAAATACTGAATAATACTGCAGTAATTTCACAATATAAATGTTGTAATATAAAATATTTTAACATATTTTTCTATGATATATTTGTAATATATTATAATATTTTTTCAAGGTATTCTAGTAACAAAAGATAAGGTTTGGAAAAATATAGCAGATATTGTGAATTTAAAATGTCAAAAAAATATATCTGCAGCATCAGTTAGATTACGTGTAGCTTTAAATCGTGATGGTATTCAAAACAGATTAGGTTTAATTCCTTTGAAAAAAATTATAAATAAAAGCAAATTAAAAATCTGTGGTACGTTTATTATCCATAATATATAATATATGTATTTGTTTTGTTATAATAATCTTTATTTTCATTATATTAGATGAAGATCCATTTATTTCAGATAGTGATGAATCTGCTAGTCGTGTGAGCAATAGTCCCCCCAAAAAATGTTTCACCATTACTTTTTCAGTTGAGGAATGGAAAATTATTCAACCTCGTTCATTAGTGTACATGGAAAAAAGTGGTTTCAGAACGTATGAAGTTCTGACTCTGTGTGTTTGGACTAACATTATACAAGACCATTGGCCGTATGCATAGTCCGAAACTTAAGGGACATCTTAAATCACTTAGGTAATACCTAACTATGGGACACCTAAGTGCTACGTAACTGACCCTTAATTTCTGGCTGCATAGTTAAAATTTAAGTAATCCGTAGTTGGGTATTACTTAAATATTGTTTCCTTAAAAATTAATTTATTCTTCCATGCTTATCAGTAATATTTATGATAATTATCTGTATTATCACTTATCAGTATTGTTTATTACAATTATTTATTTATAACTATTTTATAATAACGTGCGTATGTGCTTTGAGACTTAAGTAATTTTTTTAAATTAAGTGATTTTAAAACTGAATTATTAAGTATGGACGTAATGGATGTAAAGGGTAAAATGGTGAAACGTGAACGAGGACCAAATTGGGAACAAGAAGAAAAAGTAATTTTTTTCCATTGCTACCAAAAAGTGGCTAAAGTATTGGAGGATACTAAAAAAGACTTCAATACTAATAGCAAAAAAAAACAGGCATGGTAAAGTCTTATGGAAAACTTCAATTCCCATTCTAATGTTAAAAAGGTAATTATTAATTATTAATTTTTTTAATTGAATGCTTTTGTTTTAATGCATTAATGTTAAAATAATTATTTAGAATTTAGAATAAAAGTTATTTTTCATTGATCTCAAAAAATCTTTAGAGGGAAGTACGAAATTTAAAAAAATTCTGGGAGACGGAGAAGGCCAAATCAAGAAAAGCATTCACTACAGAACGAAACAGCCGAATGAAAACTGATGGGGGTGAAGAAGAAAAAATTATTGATTCATCGAACCCAGATGTGGAAGCATTATTAAGCAAAACCCATATAGTTGAATGGTGTAATGATTATGATGGTGACTCTGTACCAGAAAATCCATTGACTGATGGTAAGTTGTAATGTTTTACAAATACACATGAGTATTTTGTTTTAGTTTAAATAATATTTATTATATAAATGTTTTATTAATTAATAAATAAAATAAAATAAATTTATTATTTAATTATTTAATATTTCCAGCTTTAATACAGTTAAACACTGTGGACAATGTCAACAGTTATGTAAATGACACATTTAAAGAAAATACAGAAACTATAGCCTTTATAATTGATTATATTAGAAATGTTTTTAATAAAATTTATACCTAATTATTAATTACAAACTGACAATTGTTATGTTTTAATGTTATCCGACTTAAATATGAAGGTCATGTATTCAATACTCATGTTCACATCTTATGACATTCAATAAATATACGATATATAAAAATATAATTGTTAAATTATTAATTTGAGATGAGTATAGTTTAAATTAATAAATAATAGTAGGTACCTAGGTAAAGTACTTAAAAGTAAAAAGGTATATTATACAGTGTACACTGTGAAAAAAGTACAATAAAATTGCTTTTTATAATTTATAAATTAGAAACTAGAACGACACATTCACTCTTTATAATATGATTTACATACTAATTAAAAAAAAAAAGATTAACTTTTTTTAAACTGAGTTAAGTTAATATTTTTTTTCCATATAATATGTATTAACTTTAGACTTATCGATCTTGTATCCTCTTAACTTAACTTAACTTGAGTTAATTATTTTCATTAACTTGCTCACCTTTGGTACTAAGTGGTTACATAATAATGTTGTGGAAATTTCAAGTAAAAATAATAACTTTGAAGAGTACCCGTGTGCACGTGTGACGTCACAATGATGATCGCCAAACTTAAATCGGGTTTCACGGGATTAGACTTAAGTTAAGAATCTCGAATTTTGGATTACATATCGTTACAAAATGGTTACAAAATGTTGTGAAAATTTCAAGTAAAAATAATCATTTTGAAAGATGCCGGGTGCTGGGGTGACGTCACCCCAAGTATGAAGAAATTCAGAAAGATAGTTCACAGATTGTTAAGGATCTGGTGTTGTGTCAATTGAAACATATAGTGTTTCTTTCGTATTAATACAATTTAATATCACAGAATTAATTAAAGTGACTTGTGAGTTTTTTGGACATAATATAGCACGTTCACACCACCAAGAATGATTACATAAAGTGACATTGGTTAAGTCAGGATAAATACTACTTATTAAATCAGGGTTATTAAAAATAATTTTTCCAAAGCCATTGGTCAATGAAATTTGTTCATTTTCGTCTATCGGTAATTTCCCCTCTCCGATATCCAATAAAAACTTACTAAATTCATCTGAAATTAAAATATTTTGGCATTAAATTCATTTGAATTTCATGATTACAATATAACTATAATTTTAATTATATTAGTTATAATTTTAATTAAAAATTAATTATATTTACTTTAAAATCATAATAACACTTTTTATTACTCTTGATTTATATAAATACATTAAAAATTGTCCCTTCATTATAATTAGCTAAAACACCTTACCTGAATCCTGTTCTTTACTCAATTGTACCCGTATATTAGATGTAAGTTTAATCTAATTACATGTTCCTATAAATTTGATGATTTAATACATGCACGTATTTCATCAGTTTTTAAACCCCGAGGCACAACAGGTAAAATTTGACGGAAATTTCCTACAATATTACACTTAAAATGTTACATAAAAAATTAAATTACAAATCAAAGTTGTTTGATGACGGTAATAAATTAAATTGAACTGAAAAATAATTGCATTAGTTACTTGAAAATACAATTGTTATCCAGCCCATGATTACCAGTCAGATCAATCAATGAACGGTTCAGTGCTTCAATAGCTTATTTATGAGCCATAGTACACTCGTCCCATACAATCAACTTACATTCTTGTATTAGTTTGGCCATTGCTGACTTTTTTTTTATATTGCATACAGGTAAATCGTTGTTTATCATAGTGAGAGGTAATTTAAACATTGAATGTGCAGTTCGTCCACCAGGCAATAATGTTGCAGCTATCCCTGACGATGCGACACATAACGCTATTTATTTTTTCTTGTCTTATTTTCGACAATAATAACTTTAATAAAAATGTCTTACCAGTTCCTCCAGGAGCATCGATGAAAAATAATTTACCATCGTGGCGAAGAACTGAATTGTTGGGGAGGAAGGTGGTAGCTTGCTCGTAGCCCTCCCTGCATACGTTAATTCGCTAAAATCCACGAGATCAAGCAAATAATTAACGTATCAATACCACCACCAGGCGCTGATGCCCAGCATTTCAAATCATCATCAGCAAACGGCAGTAATGCCAACTGTAAACGGTCCTTTTAAGGACCACTTGACGCTTAATGTTGGTGAAGATCTTAGGATCTGTCACTTCAACATTGAAGAAATTTCTAAAGCGAAGTGTGAAGTTCTAACTAAAATCATGAACAAAGAAAGAATAGATGTAATTGCCTTGCAAGAAACACACACGAAAGATGACAATGACCTTCAAAAAAGAGGCTACATCTCAGGATATATAGTAATTGGAGCGATACACCACAAGCAGTATGGCATAGCTACGTATGTTAAAGAAAACATCGATGATACGATGGTAGTTCACAAAGCCAACTCAGGAAACACCCAAGTACTATCCACGAAAATAGGTAGTATTACTGTAACGAATGTGTATAAACCTCCAAACAACAAATGGGAGAGTAATCCAATGAAAACCTTTAAACACCCAGCTATTTATGTGGGTGACTTTAACAGCCATAATATGGCGTGGGGCTATGAGGAAAATGATGAAAACGGAGATATATTATATGAATGGCTAGACACAATGAATATGGAACTTGTCTTCAGCATAAAGGACAAGGGAACTTTTCGATCAGCAAGGTGGCTGAAGGAGTACACGCCAGATCTAAGCATAATATCGAAACCTCCAAATGAGAGTAAACAACTGGCATCGCGCCGTATTCTCTGTGATTTTCCTCACAACCAGCATCGACCGGTGGTCTTAGAATATGGCCTAAAAATACCAATTATCAGATCAGTCCCAAAACCAAGATGGAATTTTTAGGAAAGCCAACTGGACTAAATTCGCCAAGGAACTAGATCACCTAATACAATGGATCCCAGCAAAGGCAGAGTGTTATGATCGATTCGTGGGAGCGATAAAAATGATAGCGAAAAAGCATATTCCTAGGGGCTTCAGGAAGCAGTTCATCCCAGGCTGGGACGAAACGTGTAATGAACTGTATGCGGAGTTTCAAAGGTCAAAAGATAATAACATAGCGGATGAATTAATTAACAACTTAAACTCAATAAGAAAACAAAGATGGCATGAAAAGACAGAAAATCTAGACTTTACCCACTCCAGCCATAAAGCATGGAGCCTAATGAAAAAATTAGGCACCTCAAACAATACCACGAAAGGTCAACATACCTTAAGACCAAATAGTGTAGCAACCAGATTAAAAGGCGTTGGAAAACTTCCAGTAGACAAAGAGCAGAAACGATTAATAAAAACAGAATTAAGAAATCACAGGAAAATGCTAATGCCGCATCCAACACTGGACGCTGCTTTTACACAAAATGATGTATGCAACGCAATAAAGAAAACCAAAATAAACAAATCTGGGGGCTTCGATGGGATATATTCTGAGTTTTTTAAATTCGCAGGACCGAGAACTCATACCTGGCTAACTATGTTTTATAATGATATTATAGATACTGCAAAACTACCAAAACAATTTAAAAGAGCGAAAGTGATTGCGTTACTAAAACCCGGGAAAGATGGTCACGAAGCCGCAGATTATCGACCTATATCATTACTGAGCGTTACGTATAAGATCTTAGAAAGAATGATTTTAGAACGTATACAACCATATATCGAAGACGTGATACCAATAGAACAGGCTGGATTTAGAGAATACCGAGGATGTGAGGAGCAAGTGCTAGCGCTCACAACTCTAATAGAATCTGGATTCCAAAGGAAATTTAAAACTAGTGTAGCGTTCATTGATTTGTCAGCGGCGTATGACACAGTATGGAGAGACGGTCTTTTGAATAAGTTCGCCAAGGTCATCCCATGCAAGAAATTATTCACACTCCTAGATAGAATGCTCACAAACCGCCGCTTCAAAGTATTTTTGGGTAATAAGGAAAGCAATTGGCGCACAGTACTTAATGGTCTTCCCCAGGGTTCGGTACTTGCTCCGACTCTATTTAACTTATATATACATGACCTACCTGTTACGAAAGGGCTTAAGTTCCAATACGCGGACGATATTGCTATTGCTTATCAAAGCACTGATTTAGAAGATGGCGGGAAAGCACTTACTGAAGACCTCAGTACTATGAACAAATACTTCTCTAAATGGCGTTTAAAACCAAACCCTACCAAGACTGAAGTATGTGCTTTTCACCTAAACAACAAAAAGGCTAGAGAAGAGTTGAAAGTGACATTCCAAGGAGTACAATTAAAGCACAACTTCACGCCGAAATACTTGGGAATAACATTGGATCGTACGCTCACATTTAAAGAACATCTTGTCAAAACTGGAAAGAAAGTACGATCCAGAGTCAATTTAATTCAAAAACTCGCCGGTACAGGATGGGGTGCTAGCGCTAAAACATTACGGACAGCAGCACTGGCGCTAACATACAGTGCAGCTGAATACGGTGCCCAAGTGTGGTGTAATAGTGCACACGTGAAAAAAGTTGACACACAATTGCATAGCGTAATGAGAGTGATTGCGGCAACGATAGACAAACCATAAATCACATAATAAAGGAATGCCAAATAAGGAAATTCAACCAGGGCATCGAAGGAATCCACGCGATAACACCGGAAGCAGCAAAGTGGATAAGGGAACTGGACGTACACCTGTAACCTGTAAACTGTAACGCATTGTTATGTCATATTATATTATATATTTATAAAACCTTAACCTTTCTAATCTAAATTTAGTTAAATTATGCTTTATGTTTATGTTTATATTTTATTTTATTATCTTATTGTTTAATTTTACTGTAAATGATTTGTTAAGCCATACGAATAAATAAATAAAAAACTGAATTGTAGACAGTATCAAATACACATCTCTGTTCATTTGTAAGTCTTGGCTTGTTAGTGGAAATATCAGTTCTCAAACTACATTTATAATATTGTGTTTCCCTCATATATTCAAATTGATTATCCATATTCACATTACTATTTTTTTAATATTAATAGTAATTGTTTTCCATTTATTTTTAATACAATATTATTAAGTAACCTTAAAGTTTTATTATATATTGTATCGTTAAATGTGCTATTTGGATCTAGTATCTTTGATTGATGTAAAATATCTTCGGACATACTATTACGATGTAAAATCCATAATTCAAGTGGATCTGATATTTGACACGCACTTAACATGAGTACAAATAAATATCGTAACTTTGAAGACGAATCATTCAGTGAAGCTTCGGTCAATGTCAATGACCAATGACTGTCATCATCTATTAAATTAAGTATTTTGCATGCTTGTTGAAAAGTTGGATAAACAATATTGTTTACCGTTCGTAAATTTTGAAAAGAAGTTGAGCCTTTAACCACATGTAATAATAATCTCAAAAAATAGCATTCTGCATTATTTGGATGTACTGTTTACACCCTGCCGATTGCATCCGTAGAGTATATATTATTTTCCAAAAGTTTCCCTATTTTTCGACTACTAAATGTATGGTTATTTGAGTCCCATATGAAATATTTTGGCACTTCATGGTATAATAATGTTTTAGCAAAATCGTCAACTTGACACAAATTAAAAAATGCTAATAATGTAGTGTTTTTTGAATGATTTAAAATATGCTGAACATTATCCGTGGATGAAAAATATATTCTCTGACCATTTTCCAAATGAACTGCCAAGTGCTGTACAACTGGATGCCTTTGATGCAACGGAAATCCTAATATTTTCCAAATTGCCTCGTTGGTACTAATATAACGTCCAATTTGATAAACTCCAACTTCATCAAATTTATTCGTTAATGCAAATATAGCTTGATCAGACCCTTTATTAATATACTTACAAATGTATTTAATTGATTTTACTGAATGACACCATTCAACATTAATATGAGCGGCTATAACACGATACCGCAAAATTTGCGGAATCGTGTTGATTTTAATAGCCACTGATATACATACACGACTCCGCAAATTTCATATATATATACACGATTCCGCATAATTTTAAATGCAACGTTGCCATACAAAATAATATACAATTACTCTTGTTATTATAAATTGTAATTTTTTTTAGCAATCAATATAGTCATTAGACAGTATTAAAATTATCAATATAGTCAAAAAAAAGTTATAAAAATTATCATCTATTAATTATACAATTTAAAACACTTGTTATTATAAAACATATACAAATATTACACTTGTCAATTATATGGGGTGTATAATATAGTAGATAAATTAAAGCTATCAATATAGTCTAAAAAGTTATAAAAATAAAAGTTATAATAATATATAAAATATATGATGTATGTAAATAAAAATTTTAATATGTAAGTTAAAAATATTAATGAGTATAATAATTTTAAAAAATATATGTAATATGAATTATAATGATTTACCTTGATAAGTATGGCCAGTTAATGATAAATAATATAATAAATGATCTTGGGATTTACAAGAATTATACTTATCATATGCCCTAATAATAGTTTCAATGCGTTCTGTTTCTCTAAGAGTCATTTTCTTTTTTTCATTATTAGAAATAATTGAATATATTTTTACATCTGTTTCGGACTGTGTTTCTAATAAGACTGTTAGCACTGAATAAATGGGTGGATGTGAGTAGTAAAATTGGTCATTGTATGTTCGATGAAAACTTTCGGCTGCATTTGTTGTTCTGTGATAACATTATAATAATATTATAAAAATTATAAAAAAATCATACTGCAGTTTAAATAATAATTATAGAACCTACCTTGGATTTTTTGATGGTTCTTCAGCCCAAATTAGTGGCGGAAAAGGACAGTCTTTTTCAATATAATTGTTTAAAACATAATCAGAAAATACAAAACCAGACTCATCAGGACATGTACTTATTAAAGCTGCAAATGCATCTTCAACATCATTACTTAATAGAAATGGTAAACCAAAAAACTGTTTTAACCACTTTCCAAGATCATTATTTGCTGTAGTATAGGCTTCTCTTAAAGATTTCTCGCTTTGGATCTAAAAATTAATATTTTAATTGAAAAATCTGAAGTATAAAAATTGTTAAATTAATTAAATTTATTACAAAGTTCTTACTTTTCTCCACCATGCTTGTCCTAAATGAAATCTGCATCCTTTTATACTGACATCAGGGAAAACTATGATTGCTGATTGGTGGACAGCTAATTCGAAATCAACATGAAGCGTTTTCAAATTAAATATGCATGAAGTCATTTCAAAACAAATTTTTTTCATAAATTGCCACATTTTAATGTAAGTACTTTGACTTTTGTCTTTTAAAAAAAAATATACTAACGGAATGTAGAATCCACTTTTTAACCCGTGTATTGTGTATAGCTGCATAAAATATTTAGGGCAATATTCAAATGTACCATCACCGAATAATTCGGTACAATTTTTTATTAAAAATGAAATATTATTAGCTGTCGTTATACAAACAAATTGTTCATTTGGTGGAGCATGAATAAATTGTTGGTTTTTGTACATAAAGCTATTGTCTAATTGTAAATTTCTTAGCTGTTCTAAAGCTTCGTTTAGCGATTTGGGTAGCGTGGACATTATTTTTCGGCGTTTATCGTACATAGCCTTTCTTACTGATGTGATATCTGAACATTTAATAGCCAATTGTGTTTTAAGTAATTCTGTTCGAATAATTTTTACTGGTCTGCATGAAATAGATTCTTCTGCCTTTCGTTTGCAGTTTTCTCTCAAAACTTGCCTATCTAATTTTGGTTGAGGATCTGCATCATGGTTATGGCTGCCAGAGACGTCGCAAACAAGTATCTTCTCAGGCGTAGAAAAAATGATCGCCGTACAATTTTTATTAGTTGAACACCTCCATTTCAAAGCACCGTCTTTTTTTCGATAACCAACAAATCTATGTTTATATAAATTTACTAAAGCTAACTCTTTCCCTCGCTCGGAAGTAATTAACTCAATACGCGAACCGATCATTTTTTTTAAAAAGAACTATTTAATGTTGTCAAATTGGTAGTATGTCACTGACTAAATTGATTTCACCTGTAAATGTTGGGATTAGGGAAAATATTGGAAATAATTGTATATTATATTTTTATATATAATACTTGTACGCTGTAGATATAGGTTTATACTGTGTAACATAATTGACATTTATCTAATACTTTATCTGCAAAATATAATTGATGAACTTTTAACAATTGGTATTTGATAATATTGATGTCATACGAAAAAAACGAGTTGTAAATTAAATTTAAACTAAAAACATGTTTTCTGAAAGTTTTATTTTCAACAATTTAAATGTTATTATTTATTAATTAATTAAAATTTATTCTTTTTTATTATGTACATAATAACATATTTTTTTTTTACGCTGTCATAAGTGTAGTCCAAATTTCTTATACATATTATATTTATTTAATATAAGAAATGTATTATAATCTAATCTTATAAACGACGATGACATGAACATTATCTTATCGCATAATAATATAGTTGAAACAAACTCATATACGTTTAATTCGTTATGTTGCGGAAGCTTTGGCCAAAAAAACTTATTTTAACAACGGAAATAACGAAATTTTTATACGTTCTATCGAGATTTTCGTTATATCGTTATTTCAATTGACGCGCTGTTATCGAGTGCCACCGTCGTATGCGTACCGCGCGCCAAAATCACTCAAGTGTGGGTCGGCTCTTACAATAATATATATTTTGTTTTCGGAATGGCAACGTTGCATTTAAAATTATGCGGAATCGTGTATATATATATAAAATTTGCGGAGTCGTGTATGTATATCAGTGGCTATTAAAATCAACACGATTCCGCAAAATTTGCGGAATCGTTCTCCACCGATATGAGCATTGAATGTTTTCAATAGTAATGGATTGTATGGAACAATAAATCTGTTATCAATTTCTACTAAGGTCGAATTTTGTAATACAGTTGATTTAAATCCACCACTTCCAAAAGCCCTTCGTCTGTACAAAGGATATCCATCATCTTCAGTAATAGTACTGTTAGTAAATGCTTTCGGATACCTAATAGAACAAATTAATTTTTTTATTAAATATGCATTTCTTTGCATATGCAAATGCAAAATAATGTTAATCTTAAACTAATTACGATTTGTTATGTAAAACCACCTTAAGTAGGTAACTACATGGCACTTAAATATATCTATTATATAACTTGAAAATTAAGTTTTTACTCATAACTTACAAAGAAAGTCCTATCAATAGAATTTAACTTCATAATATATATGAAGAAGTTTAAAGTTTAAACTGCGTTATTGCTAAAATAGTTTAATAAATACACACGTATGCGCTTTTGCACTAAAAATAACTAAATACCTACACTTAAACAAATAAAAAATATAAGTACAAATCATGAAATTTTATAAATATACTTAATTTAAAAAAATATAAATTATAATTCAAAACATTTATATAAATGTATAATAGTTATTAATATGAAATAGATTTAAATATGTATACTGAATATTAAAATGTATTATTACCTTTTTGAACATTTTTGGTTTTCTCCCATACATGGAGAATTTGGATTCAAATAACCAAATGTTCCATGCACCATGTGTTTTTTAACTATTTCAAATAGTTCAGGATCAATATCGGGATTTGGTAACTCAGCACTTATTATATCATCGACATCATTTGGTCTAATTTTATCAACTAACCAAACCAGTAAATGAACATGAGGAAGACCTTAATAATGAATAATGAATAATTATATGTAGAAAAATAAATAAATAAATAATACTATTCATGTATTACCACGTTTTTGCCACTCAACAGTATACATATAACACTGCGTTTCACCAAATATACGATGTTTCACAATTAAGTTCATTAGAACTTTAATTTTTTGATGAAAAACTCTGGCGATAATATCGTGTCTGTCTTGTGGGGTTTGACCATGTTTGAGTTCTCTTTTTATTTCCGTCCAATTTGGATTATATGTAAATGTAATGAACAAATTTGGAGTTCCAAAATTACAAACGTAAGTCATGGCATCCATAGTTTTTTCGTGCATGTATCTAAAAATTAATAGTATGTACAATTTTAGATTTTTTAATTTAATATCACAGTACATTTTTCGTAGCAATTTTAAGTTATAAGATATAAAATATTTTACTACCTTGTAAATGAAGAAGGTAAAATAAAAAGTTGTCCAATGTCATTCACATGACCGTCATTTTCTATAGCATCACGTAAATGAATGTAATCTTCTGCTCTTAATTTTGACTGATTATTTCGTATAAATAAAAGCCGTTCTGATTCTATTTTGGCATACATATCAACCTTTAGAAAAAATTAAAATTAAAGTTTAAAAAATATTGTTTACTTACCCTATATTTATTAATAAGTTTTCTATAATTATGTAAATGATTGTAGATATGATGCCTCACCATCATTCTATAAGCATAAAACTGTTTTGAAGAAACAGTTTTATGACTATTGTATTCATTTAAATTGACATTAAATGACAAAATATCAATAGCATAACCATCTTCACCGCGTAGAAATATCAGTGGATATTCTAGAGAATCATAAGACCTTAAAAACACATAAATAAAAATTAAGAAAAAATGTACAGTGAATACACTTTAAAATGAATTTACCTATGAGTTTCACTTATTCGTTGTAACTTTTCATCTTTTCTAGATAAAATTATATCGCGATTTCCATATTCTTCTCCAATAATTATTACAGCCATTTCTACTTGAGATGGTGCATTAAATCTACCTCTATGTTGACCTCGAAGAACCATATTTGCATTTATGACTATTTGGTATTGATCAGTGGGCATATGATCCAATGCAGTTTTGAACTGATTAAACACATTTTACTGTTCGACAAATTCTTTATGAAATTTTTTAGAAGTATATTTACATTTAGCACGAAGCAGGGAAAAAGCAGTGTAATCAGCAGGGTCGAAGGTAGATTTAAACTTTGCATGAGCTTTGTTCTTACGATAAATTAACAATTTGAGCTCTTTAGATACCCATGAGGGAAAACTGGATTTATAGAAGCGTGATATAGGGACAAATTTCAAGATTGAATTATGAAGAGCATCGGTGAAGGTATAAACCGCAGTATTTAAATCAAGGTTGGATAGAGTAGAGTACCAATTGAAGGAAGACAAAAAAGAAATAATAGAATCGTAATCAGCGTTTTTGAAATTCAGAAAGGAATGTGATAAATTACATATAGTAGGGGTGGAGATAAGCGGAAAAGAAATTTTTAGAGGAGGATGATATGGGTCAGGAGGTACAAACGGTTCAAGAGATTGGGTAACAACAACGGAGTCTATGTTACAACAAATTAAATCGAGTATGGAACCCTTAAAGTTTAAAATAGAATTTTTTTGATAAAAACCATTGAAAGCAAGAAGTTCTGGAACACATGGAACACGAAGAGCGGATGAAGAAGTATAAGTAAGGCCATGTGTATCATTAGACCAAGAAATCTCAGGCAAATTGTAATCACCACAGAGCAAGAATATGTGATCAGGATGGTGTTGATAAACAGTTTCTAAAACGGACATAAAATTTTCAAATAAATGAGATGGACAAAGAGGAGGAAAATAGGCAGCATTAATTATAAACTTGGAAGACCCAACAGTGAGCATTACAAATAAGTGTTCAACATTGATTTCACAAACAGCAATTAATTTGGAAGATATATCTTTTCTTATACCAATGAGTACTCCGCCACCCCTTAAATAATTACTAGTAATAGAACCTATCATATCTGTAAATATTATAATTGGAAAGACCAAGTTCACAATCAGTAAAAGAATCGGTTAACCAAGTTTCAGTTAAAACAAAAAAATCATAATTTATACAGGCAACATTACATTTAAAATTGTAAATTTTTGTCCGGAGACCACGGCAGTTTTGGTAATAACCAGAAATTGAGTTGGCAACTGGCGAATGATTTAGGGGTTGTTGATAGTTGGCCTTTGGTTGAAATTTCCATCCTTAGGGTGGCGAGACACAACCTTCGGAAGACCATTAATGTGAGCAATACGTAGTCCGACTTCGCCGGCTTGAGTTCTACGATCAAGTTCAGTGTGGCAGTTACGCAGTAGGGTCCGTTGTAGGAGAGTCTTATAATAAAATTTTTTTGTTTGAATGTTATATACCAAGGAATCTGTATCCGAATATAAAGAACTAATTTTTCTACCATATTTCTTTTTCATTACATTATAATGAAAATCATACATAAAAGTTTTTGAAGCGTCTAAAATTGCAGATCCTACATAAATCGCCTTATCGAATTCAATAGTTTCCTTATGTTGATGAATAGCCATAATATTCGTAGAGTATATAGTTCTATCTTTAAAATTAGTTTTTGCCATTAATTTATTAGCTTTTTTTTCTGACGAAATCAGTTTTATAGAAATTCTTGTTCGAACATTCTCCATACATTTTCCAAAAACACTATTAATTAAAAGCTTCCAGAATTCTTTTTCAAACTCGTTTTTAGCTTCTGTTCTCATTTTAGTACATAATTCAATGTACGATGCCATCCATTTCTTTTGAGAAAATCGGATAGCTCGATGAATTTTTACAAGTTTAAGACCGTGAGAAATCGCTTGTTTTAAATTTTTGTAATGAACAATATAGTTTTTTTCCGGTAATAGTGTAGTTAACAATTTCTTAACATTAGAATTTGGTGGAAATTCGTTTAACGGTAAAAACGGGAAATCATGAGTTTTATGCAAATTTTTAGGGTAGTCGACATCAACTTCTAATATATATCCAACTTCAGAATCATCAGCAACTTTAGTTACGTCTATATTTAAGTCATCAACCCATTCAAAATCTTTAAAAGGTAATTCTGTTAACATAGACTTTCCACATAAATTTACACAATCAAGATATGTTATCCATGTAATCGGTTCGTTAGAATTTTAATTCAATCCTTCAATATTTGGTATATTTGCTTTAGCATATCTTTTAGTTGATTGAGTTATTCCCCCACGAATTGAGTTCTCGATAAACAAAAGCATGTTAGGGCATTTTAACCTTTCTAATTCGATCTTAGTATATTTAAGCATACAGTCATACCCAAATCCTGGAGCAGTCATATAATAAGCAGGATCTAGCTCAAGAGAGGATAAACATAAGTCTCTAAAATTTTCAAACACATCAGCTAGTATAGTAACATCAGTTTTTAAATAATGATCGCTCTATTCACCTAATGTCTTTATATTAAACATGTTCCATACATTTTTCGCATGTATATAATCGTCATCAGTAATATTTTTATCGGTTAGAGTGCTATAAAATTCAAGCTTTTAAGGTACAAAAAAATCATTAAGTTTACTCCAACTATCAACATATTCATAAGGGAAGACTCCTTTTCGTGTAACTAAATCTAACACTTCAATAGAAAATACTTTAATAGTTTCTCTAAACCTCAACTTATCTTCAGATAAATTTTTTGTTAGTTTACTTAATTTTTCAGCCATAAAACGGTATGTATCAACAAACTTTATATTAAATTTTGGTGCGATTTCTTTACTAAATGATTTATATATTTTCAGATGAATTAGGTATAACATGAATATCTTTATCGTTACATCCAAGTTCTCGAATTATAAAGTGACTGTCATATGTCAGATTATGAACGAAGATTGGTACAAATGATGGATTAGTTAGCTGAAAATTACATTTTACACAAATACATCGTCTGTAATTTCAGTTATATGACAGTGATCTCGAACTTTTAACAAATTATTATCTTTAAAATTTAATAAACATTTTTCACAAACCTTAGCTTTTTGAAAATGTTTTTCTTCTTTTAAAGTTAATTTGTTAATTGGTAAATTAGTTTTATAAATATCATTAATTTTATTTCCTATAGTTATAATACTATTCATACATTTTTTTGCAGCATTTTTACCTCTGTAATCTGTACGAGTATATTACTACTTTTCTAGGAATTTCAAACTTTTTTATTAATTTTTTCGAAATAATATTATAGTCAACTTTTACATAAAACCCGTAACTCATAAGTTTATGTAAATGTGTAATATGAGTATTTGGTTTTTTACCATTTTTAAAGAATTTATCAGGTTGTTATGAGTATTTTTATAGTTTTTGAAATATATGAAATCGTCATCTCCTTTTTCAAACATCATAAATCTTCCTAATTTATTTTTAATACACATTTCTTTATGTCTAATTAATCCTGTTTCACCCCAAAGTTTGCTTTTACACGATTTATTTCCAAAACTTGTAAAACATCTCTTACATATAATCAATTTTGAACAATTTTTAGTTCTTTGGCTTCTAATAAACCTCGAGAAGTTGTTAATATAACAATAATGAGCTGTATTATTATTATCAAATAGAAAAAGGTCAAAATGATTTTTTTTCAATATTGGTTATACGTAATGGGTAAATTACACTTTTATCATCTAAGCTGTAAATATTTATTGATACATTGTTTATTTTTTCAAATTTTTTCAACAGAGTTATAGGTGTTGGAAAATCGATGCACGTTCTCGAACAGTTTTTAAATTGTTCAATTTCAACAAGTTTACCCTTAGCAGCTGATTCCATCCGTCTACGTTAGGTACGTTACATTAGCACCACCATATATGAGAATAAAAAAAAAAAATACACTAACGATTGTTATTCCATTTGTACAAATTTGTAATCCTAATATAAACATTTGTACACCTTCCCAAATGCCTCAAAAAAACAAATTTCTGCGGTGGTGCTAATGTAACGTTACACCAGCACCCCACTTTTTGTACAATCGATTTTTGAACTCTCAAATGGTACCAACGATTGTTATTCCATTTGTACAAATTTGTAATCCTAATATAAACATTTGTACACCTTCCTAAATGCTTCAAAAAACCGAATTTCTGCGGCGGTGCTAATGTAACGTTACACCAGCACCCCACTTTTTGTACAATCGATTTTTGAACTCTCAAATGGTACCAACGATTGTTATTCCATTTGTACAAATTTGTAATCCTAATATAAACATTTGTACACCTTCCTAAATGCCTCAAAAAACCAAATTTCTGCGGCGGTGCTAATGTAACGTTACACCAGCATCCCACTTTTTGTACAATCGACTTTTGAACTCTCCAATGGTACCAATGATTGTTATTCCATCCCACCGTGCAAAGTTATGTTACTGTTATATAAAAAAAACATTCATTAGGAACTTTGAAACGTTTCTAAGGAACTTCCATAGCAGTTACTAAAACATGGCAGAAACGCTTTATGCCGTGTTTCTTGTGACTGTATTGTATACAATATTAAACTATTATATAGGTATGTTCCATAAATATTTTTCTGAAACATTTCAATATAGTTAATAAAAAAACATTCCTAACATAATCACATTCAACATTACATTAATGTTGGCAACTCCAACACTATCCTGACTGGAACCCCCCCCCCCCCAAAAAAAAAAAAAAAAATTCAGTAAAACGTAAACATTATTTAAAAAAATATAAATTTAAAAGAATTTAACTCATTCGTCATTGCCCTTTCAAACAAAATATTTTCTATGCATACGCCGCTGAGTGATAGTGCTGAAACTGATTTAATTTTCTTTTACTTTAGTTGAGTATACTTTAGTGGCTCTACTATATTGCCATAGTCCACCCAACAAAAATATAGTATAATATTCTAAAAAATAAAGTTGAAACAAAATAGGTAAATAATTGTCATATATGTTACATATTTATTTACATAAGTCAAAAATACATAATACATGATTACAATTAAATATTAAATATAATTAAAACAAAATTTTAAGATATACAAAAATTAATACATATAAATACATAATATAAATAAATACATGTTATAACACAGAAATTATTGTATACAAATATTTCTATTTTCACCAACTTATTTGAAACATACAATAAATTTAGTATAAATATATTCTTAAAACATGTACAATGTAATTGAACTACAAATTTAATATTTATATCAGACACTGTGACATAGTGAAATAATAACAGCTTGGTTATCAGCTCTTCTTTTTCAGATGCAATAATTTTATTATTGATTTCGGAAAGGGGGAATTTACAACATTTCATAGATTTTTTCAGAAATTGGAGG
Organism: Aphis gossypii; assembly: GCF_020184175.1. Lineage (NCBI taxonomy): Eukaryota > Metazoa > Arthropoda > Insecta > Hemiptera > Aphididae > Aphis > Aphis gossypii. The sequence goes on from NC_065533.1 coordinate 1,151,429, forward strand.
TAATTTTCATATTTAAATGCACTAAAATTATCTAAAGGTCCATATAAGTTAGCAAAAAATGGTAAGTGTATCAAACTGTGGACGTTGTAATTAATAAACTGAGGACCATAAATTGAAGAATAGTTTTGAACAAATATTTTTAAAAGTCTTAAAGCTAAATCATTATATTTTTGACATAAGTCATTTGAGCATAGTATTCGAATGGACACTAATAAAAGTAAAAAATGTTCATACATATCTTTTTTTAAATTTGATTTTAATACAATTACCCCAGTGTATAAAAGAAATTCACGAAATTCGGTTGCATTCCAATACTCAAGATCATCTAATAATCTTGGTAGACGTGCAAATTCAGATGGTACAAATTTTCTTATATTTAAAAGAGATAGAGAAATAATATCTTTTTTCTCTTCTAAAATTCTTATTGGTTTTTTACCTCTTACCCAAAATTCTAGGAGCCGTTTCATGACTCCTTGGCACACACAATGCATATAATCAAGTACTACAGTGGTTGTTATGTCTAGAGGAAGTTCTATCAGAGGACTTAATCCATCTTTATGGTATTCTGTATTGGACTTTGATCGAAATGAATCATTAGTACGTAATGGTGCACACAAATTTAAAAAACAAACTTTATTATCAATAAAATCACCTTCTACTTCGCAAGAGTTACAACCAAAATACCCATTATGATTTTTAACTTTTAATAAAAATGCTTTTGCTGGGGCGTCTGCTACAATGTGAACAATTTCAAAATGTATTATTTTATTTTCAATTTTAATTCCATGAGTTATAAGATTTTGAATCTCGTTTAAAAATGGTTTAAAAAATTCATTAACATTACCAGGTTTGCTTTTAAAACTATGGTAAATACCTAATGGAAAAATTTTATTTACAAAATGAGGTAAATTTACAAATGACAATAGAATTGGCCAAAATTGAGTTTTTGAACTTTTAGCAAGTGGTAAACCGTCAATATTGAAGCTCGACTTAATCGTTATATTATCAGGAATACATTTTATTTGTTTAATTAAATGTGGTTTAATCATGTTTACGATACCTAAATCTAGATATGAACCATTTTCAATTTCAACAATCAAATGATTAGTTTTATGTTGGCCTAGAATAGTTCTAACATCTTTTGGAAGTTTTAAGCCCGTACTACATAAAATGGATAACATTTCATTGGCACATCTATGTGATACATTGAAACTATAAACAGATATTTTAATAAATATATTTGATCATATTATACATAATATATAATAATAAAACATGAATATCTTATTTTTTATGAAAAACATATACACATTTAATATATATAATACCAATACAAACATAAATAGACATACTATTTATCTAAAGATCTTAATAAACCATTACGAACACCAGCCTATATTACTGTTACTATTATTTCATGTTATACAAAAGAACGTTGTGTATTATTACTATAACTGAGGTCTATATAATATTTGTTTTTGCTGTTATATATTTATATATATATACATGTAAGTAATAATAGATAATATACCTACTTCATTTTATTAATGTATATTTTTAAAAATCGTATTTTCCATATGATAAACACATCACCAATATTTTATTTTTAAATTCTTTATTTTTCTTCAGGTATTTTTACTAAAAACGTTTATATTCTAACAACAATTTATCTTTTCTTTCTCATTAATACAATTTTAATTTTTTTTCAGTTCAATCTCGCAATGGTCATAAGCGCTCATATCATAAGGAAAATTCAAACGAAGCGGCAAATGCTAAAAAAGCACGTTTACTTCTTGTACAGTCTCCCGGCTTTATCGAAATTTCGTCTTCTGCAAATAGAAAAGTCGTATGGTATTACGCAAAAAAATATCGAAAACATTCAAAACTATATTGAATTTTTTAATTCGATTAAATCTGAATTAGTCGAGTTACTTAAATCACAAGCGTCTAAACATCCGATCAAGTTTAATTTAAAGCTGGAAGCTACGTACAATATTCCGAATGTTGATAATTCAACAGAGAACCGTTCATTTAAGACCTCAGCCAGACCAATTTTTTCCGAAACTGGTGTACGGGAAATTGTTGAAGAAGGCATTATAAAATTAATGGCTGAGCAAGACGAATATTTTAGCAAGGGAAGTGGTTATACGCTACAGTGTATTGACGGATTATTGTTAGGCGTATATAAATATACGCCTATGAGCGCTTCATCTTATATTCCGTTACCTGATTTCATTGAAAGAAAAAAAGCTGTAATCAACCCGCAAAACTCAGACCAACAGTGCTTCAAGTGGGCTATATTAGCAAAACACGTTTCGGGAAATAACAAAAATCAAGTGGCTGAAAATTATACAACTCACGAAGAAAAATATAATTTTTCCGGTCTCACGTTCCCGACAAAATTACATCAGGTTAACATTTTCGAAAAAAATAATCCTAACGTAACTGTCAATGTTTACGGACTCGAAAAAAATTTCCAACCACCACAAAAATTTCCAAAATATGAAGTGTTTCCACTGAGGGTGGTAGATGAAGAAAAAACAGATCATTTCGACTTGTTACTAATAACCGATGATGAAAATTCTCATTTTACCTACATCTCTAATTTTTCCCGACTGGTGCGATCACAGAAAACCCGACATAAAGCAAGCACTGTATTTTGTATACGTTGCTTTACATCATTCGAACCTTTAAATATTAATAAATACGAATTAAATGAGCGCATACGATTTGAAGAACACAAGTAAATATGCGGAATACATAAACCAATTTTACCTCGAATGCCTGCTCCTGGATCGATGTTAGAATTCGACGCATGGAAAAAAACTCAACGACATCCGATAGTTATATATGCAGATTTTGAAGCACTACTAAAAAATTCAGATGAAAAATGTGGAAACAATACAAAAGCTATTCAAAAACACGAGGCCATGAGTTATGGTTTTATGGTTAAAGCAAATAACGACGTTCCCGCAGAACTGCTTGAACAATTTAATATTCCAACTTCACCTATAATTTTTCGTGGCGATGAAGATAATCAGAATGTGGGTGAACATTTTGTGAAGAGTATCGTTGAAATAGCTGAAAACATTGAAAAATTTTTGTGGTGGTTGGAAATTTTTTTCGAGTCCGTAAACATTGACAGTTACGTTAGGATTATTTTTTTCGAAAATGTTAACCTGATGTAATTTTGTCGGGAACGTGAGACCGGAAAAATTATATTTTTCTTCGTGAGTTGTATAATTTTCAGCCACTTGATTTTTGTTATTTCCCGAAACGTGTTTTGCTAATATAGCCCATTTGAAGCACTGTTGGTCTGAGTTTTGCGGGTTGATTACAGCTTTTTTTCTTTCAATGAAATCAGGTAACGGAATATAAGATGAAGCGCTCATAGGCGTATATTTATATACGTCTAACAATAATCCGTCAATACACTGTAGCGTATAACCACTTCCCTTGCTAAAATATTCGTCTTGCTCAGCCATTAATTTTATAATGCCTTCTTCAACAATTTCCCGTACACCAGTTTCGGAAAAAATTGGTCTGGCTGAGGTCTTAAATGAACGGTTCTCTGTTGAATTATCAACATTCGGAATATTGTACGTAGCTTCCAGCTTTAAATTAAACTTGATCGGATGTTTAGACGCTTGTGATTTAAGTAACTCGACTAATTCAGATTTAATCGAATTAAAAAATTCAATATAGTTTTGAATGTTTTCGATATTTTTTTGCGTAATACCATACGACTTTTCTATTTGCAGAAGACGAAATTTCGATAAAGCCGGGAGACTGTACAAGAAGTAAACGTGCTTTTTTAGCATTTGCCGCTTCGTTTGAATTTTCCTTATGATATGAGCGCTTATGACCATTGCGAGATTGAACTGAAAAAAAATTAAAATTGTATTAATGAGAAAGAAAAGATAAATTGTTGTTAGAAATATAACGTTTTTAGTAAAAATACCTGAAGAAAAATAAAGAATTTAAAATAAAATATTGGTGATGTGTTTATCATATGGAAAATACGACTTTTAAAAATATACATTAATAAAATGAAGTAGGTATATTATCTATTATTACTTACATGTATATATATATATATATATAACAGCAAAAACAAATATTATATAGACCTCAGTTATAGTAATAATACACAACGTTCTTTTGTATAACATGAAATAATAGTAACAGTAATATAGGCTGGTGTTCGTAATGGTTTATTAAGATCTTTAGATAAATAGTATGTCTATTTATGTTTGTATTGGTATTATATATATTAAATGTGTATATGTTTTTCATAAAAAATAAGATATTCATGTTTTATTATTATTATTATGTATAATATGATCAAATATATTTATTAAAATATCTGTTTATACTTAAAAATATAATAAATTAAAATTATTTATGTATGTTTTAATAGCGTTATGATAATAATCGTATGGAAATATTATCAATTAATATATTACTACATGAAAATTTATCAAAATTATTGAACAATTTTATGAACATTTTCAACACATATATATATATATATATATCATCTTAACGGGATTAACTATAATTATGGGATTTATCAGGATTTTATCTAAATTATTATATGTTTTCCATGATTGTATACAACTTTGTATATTTTATTAATTGTTCTATTTTTTATAAAATAAAATAAGAACCTATGTTATATATATTATATATATATATATATAAAGTTATGAATAATATATTTACCATCATAATCGTAAATTTGTTCAGCTGGTTTAAAAAAATCTTGAATTTCTCGCTTGGTTATGGTTGGTTGTTGTTATTGGATTATAATATTTGAACCTGAAAATAGTATTATTTATTATTAATTTGATTATGAATATTTTATCTAATAAATTTGTAAATTTTTATTGTGAAAAAAAAATACTTACGATGTTTTTCTTTTTTATGTCTGATGAGGTTATCTCTTCGCGTGAATATTTCTGAGCAAATACTGCATACGATTTTAGTGGGTGATTCGTGTGACTTGGCATGTCTATGTAGATTTTTGATCAATGTAAAGGCTTTATCGCATACACAACACGAAAACATGATTATGTTTAAAACTGAAGAGCACTAGTCGAACTCGCGAAACAAGACTGTACCCTTCAACGAATATATGGGTAATGAATTATAAAAAAATTGTACTTTAAATAACAGTATGAAATAGTTAGGAACTTAGGAACTCTGAATTAACACGATTTGACACTTGAAGGGTAGTACATGGACTGATTTCATTTTGCCTCATGCACTACTTTTTTATTCGCCGACAATACTCGAATATGACTCTGCAGGTCTGTACATGTTTGTATTTGGAACGGACTTGGTGACAGGGATACCACATCCCTCATTATGGGTTTGTTATGGACAATGTATGTTTGAAAAGGTTTAATGTATGTGAAGCTGTTATGTGTGTGTGTCTGTGTGTGTGTGTGTGTGAAACATTCCTATGCATAACGTATGATTTAGCTAGGTACTTATTCGTAAATGAATAAAATAGGTATCGATATGTTAACTATGTATAATATGTTTGATTGTTGTGTATGTGTGATGTAAGATTACTTGTGTAATATGTGTGTGTACTGCGTTTAGTATGTATGTGATGGTAAATATGTTATGGGTGTGTGTGTGTGTGTGTGTGGCCGTACATTTAGTACGTTAGGAGATCCGATGTATGGAAAATGAGCAGCGTTGCTAGATCCGTTTTCGTTGTGAGATCCGAATGAGTGGATCTCGTAACGTTTTCTCCATATATTAATATTATAGGTGTCCTTGAACGATTTCCAACAAAAAATAGCCGGATCTCACAAAGACACATTTTTAAAAATGTTGTGTGTTAAACTGTGTGTATTATACTATGATCATAATTTGTTCGCCTATGTTCGCCATTTTATGTAATAGATGTTACGAGATCCATAACGTTTAATGAGAGCGGCAACACTGCATTGTTTGTTCATCAGTTTTATATGCACGTTAGGAATTCCTATTTTATATTTTATAATTTGTAATATTATTTTATCTGCTGGTTATAATATTTTTGTCACAGCGCGCATTCAGTAACGTGCGACGAGCGACGTCCCGACGCCCAACGCCCGTATTATCGAGTATAATAATAACTATAAATAACAATAGTTATTATTACTTAACGTTAACAGTCATACGACCTTGTTAGAACAATATTATTTGTTTAGAGAATTTTTTCAATAATCCAATATTAATAAAATAAATGGTAATAATAATAATAATAAATTATGACGCTTATAATTTGTAATAATTTCTATTATACATATTTTATAACACTAATATAGTAGGTAACCTTTATATTAGAGTCTATTATTTCATAGGTAAGACTACTGTCAGTAGCTCAAAAGGAGGAGTCATTTTTTTTATAATGAAATAAATGCATTAATTTTTATGAAAATATTTGAAAATTTATAACATTATAAATTATAATGTGAAAACTTGGGCTACCTATATTTAATATCGTGACCAGATATAACATTTTTTTTAAAGTACACTTAAAGACTTAGCTCCTTCTCTGTCCTAATTGTACAATGTCTAAATTCCGTGGTCATTTTTTCCGCTTCCCCAATTTATTTTATTATTATTATCAATTATAAAAACTAATTATTTGAAATTATAATGTCAATTCATTTAGTGTGTGTCTTTATGATGAAAATACTTTGATATTAAAATATTTAAAATAAACTTAAACTAAAGTATAAATTATTTTTTTAAAGGTAAAAATACCAAATGTAAAATTTAAATATATTCGATTTAGTATAGTATCATAAATTGTGCTAGCAACCAATATGAATGCTTTAAGTCAAAGCATAAAATATAAATTAATAACCAAATAATAAAAAATAGTAAAAACACATAAACACGTGTTAGTCTATAATAATTTAAAAAAAAGAGTACAATATCATATACTTCACACTATTGTTAAGGACATAAGGAGTAGTCTAGGACACACGTCAAAAAATAGTATGTAGTACCTACATAGTACCTATGTATATGTGTGCTATGTATGATACTTAACTATTGAAGTCAGAATTAAAGAAATACAGATATTCTTAAAACTATGTATGATGTATGCCAACATATTATAAAATGAATTTCTTGGGGCTTAAGCCCTCCTTTAACATTTTTCCTATTTACGCCACTGATAACTGTATACTGCAGTTAAACATACTATGCATAATAATATAATAGTATTATTTATTTTTGTATTTATATAAAATATATATGTACTACTTAGGTAAGGTTAGGTTGGAAGGAAGTAATGCGAAAGCGGTTCCCTTCCGGTCGTCGATTCAAACCCGAAAAAAAAAAAAGGTAAGGTTAGGTTACTTACTAATTAGATGATATACTTCTCAATATATGATATGACATTCGTCAAATATTGAATAATATTGTATAATATTATGCTTATTATTATTTTCTAAATAAATTTATTTTCATTTTTATTATTTGGTCGTTTAGTATTTAGGTACATATTCACATATTTAAACATATTTATATATTATTGAAAACGGTACAGGTGTTAGGTAGATTATACTATTTTTTTATTAACTTTAAAATGTTATTTTTTTTAAATTATAGAGTAGTACTCAGTACGCATCCCTCCTTCCTAAGAAAAATAAACAACATTACTTATTGGGCTACTTAAGACAAGATACTGTATCTGTACATGATTGAACTTGTAATATAAATATTATTTTAACATAAATAACATCATAATTTGGAAAACTGAGACTCCGATACTCCGAGACTAACCTGGTATATACGATATATATCAAATATACGCAGTACAATTTTTAACATAGTTATTTCGTATAATATTTTTTATATATTTGTGTCTTGTGTGATTTATAATATCTATTTGATATTCGCCACAAATACAGTACTCCACAAAAGGTCCACCATTGCGACATTCCGAAGCTGCAAATGGTATTGGAGCGATTTTGCAAACGGCTTACGGACGGAAATGACCACATGCATAACATACTAAAAGTTTCCCCTTCCCCTTTTTTTGAGTTAAGTTATTTCTCGGTCGGGTTTCAACTTAGGAGAACCGTTTCTTCACCAAACATTTTGGTTTAGTCACCTCTAAAACGTACTCCGAGATTCGGGGCCCTCTTGTTATATTTTGGAAAACGTTTAGTTTTTGTACGAAGTTTCTAAAACTCGATATTTGGGTAGATTGGAGATCGGTGATCAAATTCAGCGTCTTGTGTCGTTACCATAAGAGCTGTTTTTTTCCGTTTCTGGGGCTTAGAATGTCCAAAATTGGCGTTTTTCGGTTATTTTGGTACAGGCACTTAGATTTTGAGGCGACGATCCGTTTTTTAGTCGGATTTTATAGAGGACCATACCCCCAAATCGATGTAGTTATGATTTTTCGCGTGTAGATTGTACTTTTAAAATTACGTAGTTACATGTATTTTGGATTTTGGGTTTTCGTTCGATCACTACCAAACTCGAGATCCTGGTATTTTGGTGTACGACGATTCAAAAAGGAATTATGGTTGAAGTGAGTGCAACCATTATCCATTACCGTAATCGGGGTTAAAAAAAGTTGAAAAACGCATTAACTGAATTTTCGTATACCAATATGTTTCCATAAGCTAAATGTCCATTTAACATTTTAGATTCTGAAGGGAGTGATAAATGTATTGATTTTACAATGATGTATGTTTTTTTTGTTTTTTTATTTTTGTGTCTGTGAACAGCATAATTTGTTGAAATAATGCTTCAATTTCAAACTTTTGGGGAGATTTCTGATGGCAAAGTGGATATCCTTGGTGTATTACAAAGGTGAAAAGTAAACATTTTCCAACAGTTTCCCAAAAAAATAAAAAAAAACAAAAAAAAAAGTGACAGAAAAACGGGAATTTTTACGCAAAACCAGTTTTCGACCAAATCGATTTTTTATATGGTTGTAATTCAAAAACTAATCACTGTAAATACTTGAAATTTTCACCAAATGTTTATGTTAGAGTTCTCTCTATACACTGTTAAATTTACGATTTTTGATATTTGTTGTTATTCATATAGTATAAGTCGTAAATACTTGAAAATTTTACCAGTTATTTAGATCACCATTTTCTTTACGTGATTTGATTTTCAAAATATTTTGACTTTTTTGAGCTATTTATAGACAATTGAAATTTTCAATTTTTTTTTATTTTTTTTTTATAAATGTTGATGAAAAAAATTTAGCTGGGACAAATTACTTGAAAATTTAATTCAAGGGTCCACATAACTTGTTCTAACTCTCATTCAAAAATTATAAAATTACATAGGCACAATTTTTTTTTATTAGCATTTAAAGTTCAAATATTGACAAAAATTCGTCAAAATCATGAATATTTTTCACTATTTGCTAGTTAAAAATTTATAAATATTTTACTATCATAAGCTAAGAATTGAAAATTTAATACTATGCTGTCCATAAGTTAAGCATAGAATAATTATAAGAAAGTTTGAGGGTTATTCAATTTAATAAATTTTATGAGTGTTTAAAGTTTTAATTTTAATTTGATATCAAAAATACACGTGTAAAATAACGTTTTACTTATAAATAATTTTCGATTTTTGTTATTTTTAAAAAATTACTTAACGTAAGATCTTGAAACTTTTACTTAAATGTTTGAATTTGTTTCAAAATAGAATATATAACAATATTTAAATATAATAAACAAACTAGATACCTATGGTATTTCTTTTTGTGTACACAACGATTGTACATAATATAGATATATCAGATATCTACAATCAAGCTGTGGTATACCAGGTATATCTATAACAATATATGGTATTATCACAGAATAGATTAAGATAACTACATGCAATGTTTTTGGAAAAATTGGTTAACCATGCCGTATGCAAATGCGTCTTAATTGAAAAATAAAATACTTGTTTCAAAATAGAATAAATAGCAATATTTAAATATAATATATCCTAGACTGACAAATCATCTCCGTTCAGAATTGTTTTTCGTATACAATGATACCTATCATTGCATTCAAATTTAACCTACCCTAGTCCGAGTTTCTCCCCACCTTCTAATGTACTGCAGAGCGATACTCACTTACCCGCTTTTTAGTAATAATTATTTTGAATTTTTTTTCGTATTTATTATTTAACGTTTTAACTTTTACTCTTAGGGCCGTGACGTTAGTATGTTTGATTTAGCCCCAAGTCGTTTTTTAAGTGTGAAGATTTTGAATACTCATATTTTTTTCGTGCTTTTTTATATGTTTTTTTGTCTACGGTTTTTGATCGATTAGTTCTCGGCCCCTTTTCGAGTTAGAGGTTTATTTTTTTCACCTGTATATTTGTAATTTAATTACCTTTGCGTAGATACTAAACAACAGCTATTGTAAGCAATTTTCTGTGCGAAAAAACGCGTAAAAAGATCATTTTTAGTTCAAGGTAATTGTTTTTATTTTTCGTATTTTGTTTACGATTTAGCCCTAAGGTAAGCCTTTTTTCCTATCGATCATTATAGAAGAGACGTTTTTGCGTTGAACCGTCTCAATCTAGGTCAATTTTTGTGTAAATGGGAATCATCAAAGTTGGCAAAATCGGTAAGAACAATGATTGTGCTTAGGCGTTGGCTTTTATTTGATATTTTAATTTTCGAGCGAGATATGAGCATTTTTAATTTTTGATATTTTACATCTATTTTATTATCTTGCTTGAAAATGAAAATATCTAAAAATCGCCCACGCTTAAACAGAGATAATGTTCTTACATACAAGTTTATTATAGGTCAATTCATTCTAACATCAAAACTAACAGTCAACAGAACACTATTGAAACTAGTGAAAGAAAATTTGCTATGTCTTAACAAGTAGTATTAAAATTTATAACTTTTTCGTCACTATCAAACTGGTGCTAATAGTTAATAGTATGTTGACTGGTTGTTGATTGTTGTCGATGTGTTACAATTTAATATTATCGTCAACAATACAAAAACTGTCCTGTTACCCGCACCCGTATTTTTTATCTATCCCCGTGACCCGCGTGCCATCCCACGACACTGCCGGTTAGACATGGACTCTCAAAGAAAGCAAGTTATTTTTAGCTGTGCGCTGCATGTATATAGGAATCTATATGCTATATTATACAGCCAATGTTTATTATATTTTTTTATTATTAATCATTGAATTTTATTAATAACAATATATTATAGATTATAAGCAAATGTACCAAACCATATTATATTAAATATTTTCGTAATCACGTCATAATCTTCCCTGCAGTCATTGTGAACGGACTACGGACTACTGATTTACTTGTGGTTGTTCTGGTTGTAGTATAGAAGTGATGATTATATGTTTATTATTTGTGTGTAATGAGTAGTGGTAGTACAAGTGTTAAAATATTTTATGTAATAACTATAATATTACAGTATATACATAACATATATTACAGTTTTACATTGTTAATAATTTTATACCTAGAATCATAAATATTTTAAAAATCAAAATGAGATCAACAAGATCGAAAAAAATGTTGGAAATGCTAAAACCAGCGGGTACCACAAATCAAGGTAAGATAATACTCAAAATATTCAAATTTATTAATGTGGAATCTGTCCACTTGTGTGAACAATTGGCCGTCATAACATCACGTAAATCAGCGATGGCAGCGACACAGTTTTTAAGAACATTAATAATTTATTTAACTGTTTTGAAATAGATATGAATACAATTGCCAAGAGTAATTATAATACGAATAACAACATACAAATCAATAACGATCTCGATTCAACAGGTATCACATTATTTTATTTTATTTTATTTAACCATTAATATTATTAAAATGTTAAATAGGTATATTTTATTTTAGTGAAATTCAAAGTAAGAAAATTTTTGGAATCTCAAGATATGGAGACAGAAAATAGTCAATATGCAGGTAAAATATTATATAGTTGTATAAGTTCAAATATTTTAAAAATTAAAAATTATTACATTATGAAGGAACGAATTCGTGTCTACCTATTTTTATTTAAAATTTAAAAAAATTGATTTAATTTTCATTTCACGAATATACATAAAGTTAAAAATAAAAATAAAAACATTGTTGAAAACCATACATTCATTTCTCTGTTTGCAGAATCTAAAATATCAATGTATTTTATATAAAATAAAAAAATAAAAATAATTGATATTAATAACTATAAACCTAGTTATAACTTATAAAACGAAAATTAATAATATTTATTACCTACCTATTCCATTAGTGTAAGTTGTGTAACGTAATACTTTAGTATAATAATACAATACAAATTTAACTTTTATATTAATATACCTATCTTTTGTAATTACCTATTAAATAATTAAAATTATTGTTGATAATGCCAAATCGGTTTCATATGCAAATATTTAAAGGATCTTGTTTCCCAAATTCTGTATTAATTCTATATTACTGTATTTAAAAACATTAATTGTATTTAGACGGGTATGATAATAACCTAACCTAATGGTTCAAGTGATATACCTACATTTAACAAAATGTAAAACAATGTTTCTCTTAAAGTTTTTATAATAGCAATTTCAATGTATCTGACTTGGAGGCTTCGTATCGTTAAGAATGTAAAAATTTTTTATTTTTTATAGCCAAGGATCGAAAATGTACAACCAAGTTTTTCCTAAGTAGTTCATATTATAATCAACAAATCTAAAAGTATAATAGTTTTTTTTATAGATTTTTATGTTCAAATTTGATTAAATGAGATCGAATAACCGAAGATAACCGATTTTAGTTATTTTGTTTTTTATTTTATAGTTTATTAAACTAATAGTTAAAAACGTTTCTTAAATAGCAATAATATTATCATATCAATTTGTAGTAATATAGGGCGACAGAGAGATAGACACGACAGACATACAAAGTCTTCGCACGAATCGGTTTTCGTTTGCAATAATTATTTATATCAAATTTAACACATCCATTACAGTGTCCCATACAACACCTTAGTTGTATATTTTGTAAATATTAAACGACTTTATTTATACTCTAGCATAGGGTGACCATATTTAAAAAAAAAAATACAGGACAAAATTAATAATAATTTAATTTTTTTTATTAATACTTAATATATATTAATTTAAACATAATTTTTAATAACACTGTATAAGATTAACTCGTAAACATATCATCATACTCCATACTGATAAATTCAGACAATTACAAGATTACAATTATAATCATTATTCATTACTTTCGTAAGTTTCGTTTTCAAATTCATTCATTTTGTTTGATCAAAAAAACAGGACAAAAAGCGTCCTGAAAGAAGTTTGTCAGGACAACAGGACACAACGCTGAAATAAAGGACAATCCTGTAAAAAACAGGACGTATGGTCACCCTACTCTAGCATAGAAATTAAAAAAATATGAAAGATGTGGTTGATAAATATTCAAATATATTTAAATATACGTTTTAATTCATGAAATCAAAAATAATTAAATTTTTCTAAATGGAAATTGGAACTAATTTTCATAAAATAAATTATATATTTTGAGTAATAAAAATAATACGCTTATTAATCAGTGGCGGATCCAAGGGAGGGGTAAAAGGATAAATACCCCCCCCCCCCTTGAGTTAATTATATTTAAATTTTATAAATTTATAAAAGTATAAAAATGTTTGTACCAGCTTGTAAGAATAAATTGTAAATGGTAAATATTAATAAGTAAATAATAAGTAATTAATGTTTATATTAATAAAATAATAAGTATGTTATTAAGTAGGTATGAATAGTATCTGATGGATATATTTTAATTACCCTCCCCCCTTGATGAATTTCTGGATCCGCCCATGTTAATTAATAAACTATGCTATATAATGACTTTGTTTAAAATGCATCACAGTAGAACTAACAATGAATTATATTAATAATACTTACTACCATACATAAAATATTAAATATGTAAGTATATCAACATTTTAACTTGTTTATATTTTTTGTTTCCGATAAATATTTTTTTAGATTATATAACGACATTCTGTCATAGATTTTGCCTTAATTGCCTAAAATAGATTATACAATATACCTAATACATTATTGTTTTATTTCAAATTTGGCAACGACACATATTATTCAATTTTACATCGGATCTCACAACGATACATATTTTTCACTTTTATTTCGGATCTCGCTACTATATATATTATTCAATTTTATTTCGGATCTCGCTACGATACTTATTTTTCTACTACATATTCAATTTTACATCGGATCTCACAACGATATATATTATTCAATTTTATTTCGGATCTCGCTACGATACTTATTTTTCTACTACATATTCAATTTTACATCGGATCTCACAACGATACATATTTTTCACTTTTATTTCGGATCTCGCTACGATACTTATTTTTCTACTATACAAATACAATTTTACATCGGATCTCATAACGATAAACATTATTTACTTTTATTTAGGATCTCGCTACGATACGTCATATTTTTCTACTTCAAATTAAATTTTATTCCGGATCTCATAGCGTTATTATTCTCAAATACTATAATTAAAATTTGACATATATTTTACCTAAAATAATTCTGAAGCCGATAGTTCAGTTATCGAATATCAATAATATCACAAAGTACCTACATAATTTTATATCTTTATAACAATTTGTATTTTGTACCTAATTTATAATTTCGATCTTAAAATAAAAATCAAAATTAAAACAACATTTTCATTTTTAGTATTTGAAGATTATATTATGTAGTCAATTACACAAATGTTTAACGTCACATGAAAAATATAGAAAAGCGTCAATGTATTCAACTAAAATTTCTGAAAATTTATGTACTGTGTCAAATGATCAGTTTCATAGGAAAATTGAATAGTTGAAATTGATTATCAATTGTTGGGCAAATAATAAAGAGTTGTCAATAAAATTGTTGGAAGATGATACTTGTTTACTTAATGATTATATAATTGAAGAGGAGGGTACTGCTGATCATGATGTGATTTCAGATATATCTCAGATGGCCAATTAAAAAGAAGATACTGATGGTGATGATGGTGAGTATGATAATGCCATAATTATACCTAGTGCTAATGAGCTTTTTGCTAACTTACCAAGTTACCCCTAAAAGTCAAAGTTTGTGTAAGACCGAAAGGAGCTACTCTAATAACTATTGGTTTACCAAAAAAGCGTGTTCAAACAAATCCTAGACTTTTTATAAAGAAACATTACAGAACTAAAGAAAATATAATTATTGAATGGTTAACAAATAAAAATGTTGTCGATCAGGTTCGTAGAAACAACTACAAAATATGCGAATCTGATAGTGCGTTGGTACGTAATTTTTAACATATTATCTTATAATTCACGGCGACAATAATAAATAGGGAATTAAAGTATTAAACATTAAACAGGCATGACATAAAAGTAAAATAATCACAGACACATAAATACATCAACAACAATAACGGACGACGTACGTGAGTGTATGTGTGTGTGTGACCAGCTATTCCATTATACGTAATAACGTATAAAGGTATATAGTTATATATATTATTATTTTTAAGTATTATATTATATTAAATGCCTTATGGGCTCAGAGCAATAGGATTTCTATGTTAGTTTAATATTTTCTAAAAAAACTGTAGTTTTCTTCTAATAATTATGGTTTTATTATTTTGTTTTTGATTATTTAGCGTACGCCGTACCATATCTATAGTCACCATACCGCACCCTAGAGCTGGCGGTATGTGAAATTTACTCACCGGTATTCGGTATGTATTTACATACCGGTTTCTATCGGTATACCGGTAATTCGGTATTTTTCGGTAAATACCGTTCCTTCGATATATACCGTCTCTTCGATAATTACCGTATCTTCGGTAAATACCTACATTCCATAAATACCGTATTTTTGGTTTATACCGTCTCTTCGGTAAATACCGTATACATTCAGTAAATACTACATGTATTTTATTAGATCATATAAATACCGTATATTATCGCCGTGTTCTGTGTATAGTCTCAAACTTCGTTAATACGTTGAGGCGCCTTTACACTTCATCGTGTCGTGTTGTTTTGTACAGACTATAGTTATGTAGTTGAATATATCTAAATTTAAACGACAAGGTCAAGTGTGCCTAAAGGCTAAAAGCTCCTTTACCGAACACGGTGGTAGTAGAAACTGGAAAGTACACATTTTTAATGTGAATCGGAACAAAAAAAAATTAATTATAAAAATAACTCTGACACACAAGGTCTACATGAATATAAGAGTAAGACAAAATGCATAGACAAATATTTAAAAGATTCAGCTGAAAAAAAAATTACTTGTTTGATTATAAACATTATTAATTAGGTACAAGAATTATAAGATATTGTAATATCACAGTTATTATAACTAATAATGAATAATGTTATACATAGTAATGAGTGATAAATTGAATTAGGTATTAATTATGATATAAATTATACACTAAAACATAAACTCATAGCCATACATGTTAAAATAATTATATTACTTTTAATAATAGATAATGTACATACTAAAATACATATTTAAAAATGTGATCCTTTATTTACAATAAAATAACAAAGGTATACTCGTATATACTTTTTATAAGTATACACTGTTTTATATCATAATCATAAAAATTGTTATTTTTATGATTTTAACATATTCAAAGTAATATAATAATAGTAGTAATATTTGTTTTACATATATGTGTTACTTTACACAACAAAGTTAATACAATTAAATTAAAGTTTAACCAAAATACTAAAAATAAAAATCATACTAGTTAACTATCAAATGAGAATTTTTTGATAAAAATATTAGTTGTTCAGCATGTTCCGCTGACAATGATGTACGTTTATCAGTAATTACGTTACCTCCATAACTGAACAATCTTTCACAAGGTACGCTAGTGCCTTGTATACATAAATATTTTCTTGATAACAAAGATAAATTCGGAAACTCTGATTTATATATTTTCCACCAAGCAAGAGGGTCTGAATCTAGGTCTGCTTTGGGAATTTGAATATATTTTTCGATTTCCGCCTCAAAAATATTTTGGTCATTTAATGTTGTTTCAGAAGGTACATTGTTGCTTAAAAATAAAGCTATGCCTATAAATTGTACAAAATGTTTCATTATAGTTATTTGTCAAATATAAATTTTTTTAAATATTATAAACTTACCAGAATAACGTTTTTTTTTCGATGAAAGCGATTTATTTTTATTTATTTCTCCTGATTGATCTCCAGATTTTTTCAACTCTTCTATTAGTAATTGTTTTATAATACTTAAATCACAATCATTCAAACAATACGCTTTATACCTGGGATCTAAAAACGATGCTAATTGTATTAATTGTTTTGTTTTAAAGTTTTCAAAGTAGCGTTTAGATAATTTTTCAAATATAGTATCTTTTATTAAGAGTTCTACATGATTGAGTGCTTGCGACAGTTCTATATTTAAAGTTTCATCTGTATCACCATCTTCTTCGGTATTATAATTTATTTGAGAAAAAAAAGTAGAAGATTCTTCTAGCAATATATTTTTATTAAAATGAATGTCTTCAGTGTTGTCAAATAATTGAACACTATCCGTTTCTAAATTAGCACTTTGTATGGAATTATGTATTATATTTTCTGTTTTATTTAAATTTAATTTTAGTTTATCATATACTGGCCATAATCCTGAAATGGTAACATTAGTTTCTGATGCTAAAGCTTCACCCAACTGTTTTAAAGGATCCATTATATGTAATATACGTTCAATTAACTTCAACTGGTTAAAAGTGGGTAAAATTTGTTGGTGTTTAGTGGATATTAAAATTTTTTTCAACGCTTCATTCTGTGTATTTAAAAAGTTTAAACACGGAAGTAGTGACCACCAACGAGTGTCAGACGATGACGGTGGAACTAGAGGAGGAAGATCTAAATTTGTCTGTTCATTTAATAATGCACGTTTCATTTTGGAACTGTAGTGGAAAACAGATCTTACTTTTACTGCATTTTCAGTACAATATTTAACAGGTTCTAAGGAAAATGCATTTGTAACACCAGTATTTAAAACATGTCCAAAGCAAGGAACATGATTAAATGACATTAGTTCAACAGCTTTTAAAATATTTGATCCACAATCTGTGGTGATACCCGCGATCTTAGATTCGTCAATATCCCAGTCATGTAATATTTGCTTGATACTATTTTTAATATTAAAACTATTGTGATCGATATTCAAAGAAGTGCATGCCAAACAAAAATTTTCGAATTCCCATTCCTCATTTATAATATGGGCTGTTAATCCAATAAATGGATGACCATTTCCTGATGTCCAACAATCGGTTGTGAGGGCAAGATACGATACACCTTTTAATTTTTCCTTAATGCAATTTTTTACGTCTTCGTATAATTGAGGAATTTTATGGTCAGAATAATATTTTCGGCTAGGAGGTTCAAAACTAGGACAGAGGACGGAAAGTAAATGTTTAAATCCTTTTTTTTCTACCGAATTATACGGTTGCATGTCTGCACACATCCAAACGGCAATGGCATGCTTATATTTTTCAATTGTTTTTTTATCAAGTGGGTGATATACTTTTAATTTACTTTGTTTAAAAATCCCAACTTTTATTGGTGAGTTACCACTAGATTTATATTTTGTTCCTGTAAGTTTAAAAAAAAATGTATACTGTAAAGTAAAGGTGTAGTTATTAATATTGTTTCATGTTTGTGTTGATAATGACATTGTTTTTATATATATAATATGCTTATTATTTATAACTTTATAAGTTTACAATCATAGATTTCCATTTTGTTTTTTTTATACATACTTTAATAAAACTATAATGTAATAATATTATATTATAATTAAAGACCGTATTTATATGCATTTTAAATTGTAAAATATGCAAGAAAAAAGTGCATAACATGCAAAATAAAATTTAAATTTTTATAAACAAAAAGTATAAGACGTATAATATAACATGCATTTATGCAAAATCCGGTCTTTAACACATTGATGGACATTCTGAATTGTTGTGGTTTTTTTTTGTGTAACTTTTGAAACGCAATTACATACTACTGCTATAGCAGTAGTAATTTGACTACTGTTATAACAGTATTGTCCACCTACATAGTAATTATCAAGTGCGTATATCACTACTGCTATAGCAGTACCATCAAATAACTAAATATTATGACGAAACAATCGATAGTTTATATAAATAAATAAATTATAAATAGTAAATTCAATATCTGATTGTTATTCGTTAAAATAAACAGCTGTCGTAAATAATTGTCAATAATATTACCGATAATATTATTATCATAAACAGCAAATACTAAAAATAGAAATAAGTGGTTTTAAAATACAGTGCCCAATGGTCCGTTGAGTTGTAGTGGGGCAGTGGGAAATTCTCTACCGTATAAAACTATTGAAAATAGTACTGCTATAGCAGTACTGTCCATCAATGTGTTTTAATTATAATTGAACGGTGATAATTCAAAACGTAAAATAAAATAACACCAACACCACTCCACTTCATACTATATTTTCAATATCAATTGAGGCTGTATTTTTGTAAAATTAGTTATAGTTTTTATTTTCATATAAAAAAAAAAATTATAGGTATAGATAATTATTTTTGACAGTTTTTAACAACTACACATAATCTAACCTTTAGAGATTGTAGAGATTGATGCCTCACTGCTCTGACTATCCGAAACCAAATTGCTTTGAAGATTTATTAAAACAGGATCATCAATATTGGACTCTTGCGTTTCTTCAGATGTAGTAATTGTACTATTTCTTTAAAAATGATTTAAATAATACATTTAAGATAATATTAGTTTTATGAAAAATTGATATATTATGTATGTATGTATGCTTACCCATCAATTTTCAAATATTCTGAGTACAAATTTGGATGTTTGTAACGCAGATGTGATTTTAAATTGCTCGTATTACCGCCTTTGCTGTTTTTTTTTTCGCCGCATTTTTTACAAAGCCCTTCATTTGGATGTTTTTCAAAATATAACCAAATTTTTGATTTTGTTTTCATAACTCTATAATCTTGTGTAATGACTTGACAAGAAACACAACAAGCAAATAATGATGTTAACACTTAGAGTGCCACAGTACTTATGATACGCATTGCGCGTCAGTGTATAACCACGCCGTAATACGAGCTGGAATATCGATGTGCTTTACTACATATCGGTAGTACCAAGTAATAATAATTTTGTTGTAGACTAAATACTAATGGGTATCAAAATATAGATATGTAATAAAAGGTATGTAAAAATACGAATATAGAATGTAACATAGTATGCGAACATAAATTGATTAATATTAAATAATATACACTTATTGTTCCTATACATCCGAGCATGATACACCCTGTGGCCTGTATATTGACTTAATATAAGAATAAGAATAATTACACAACACATGTTAGATAAGAATAAACTAATAAAAGAAAAAATTATCGGAAATAGCACGGCCACGTAATCGGCACCGCCGTCGCCCGTCGCCGTACCGAAAAATACCGTTCCTTCAGTATAATTTATACCGTCTCTTCGATAATTACCGTCTCTTCGGTAAATACCGTCTCTTCGATAATTACCGTCTCTTCGGTAAATACCGTACATTCGATAAATTCCGTATCTTTACTCACCGTACCGAAAAATACCGGTATACCGGAATATTCAAATACCGGTATTTTTAAATACCGGTAGTTCCAAATACCGGTGACTCACCGGTATACCGTAAATACCGCCAGCTCTACCGCACCCTAACCATATTAGATAGTCGACATATCGACTATTATTATTAAAGAGTGTATTTATCTTTATTGCAAAAACGTCCAACAGTATGTAATATTATCTTTTGTATAAAACTCGTTTATTTTATATCTATGTTACAGAATTATTATCGTTAATCTAATACAAATTTGTTCCATATAATAGTGTATTTATAGGTGTATTATTAAATTATATGGGCAACTATATTTTTCCCCGTCAGTTGACAGTCGTGTACTCGTGTGTGAACTTTGGCGTGTTAGTAAAATTGATCTGTGCTCTATAAAATTTACCCAAGCGTTAAAACAATACAAAAAATGTATAAAAAATGCTGAAAAATTCACAAACTAAAAAAAATATCTTAGAATTTGGTGAAAATATTTTTTCAACTGACGGTACTATTTTATTTTGTAAAGTCTGTGAAGTTAAAATGAATTGTAAAAAAATGATTTACGGTTATTCAGCATGTAAAAACGAATAAACATGAGCGGTTGTTAAATCGTCCATTAAATCATATAAATGTATCAACTACACAACAGTTTTTGTCTTCAAGTACCTCCAAAAAGTGTGATTTTTCAAAATATTTATGTAAGGCAATGATGTGTGCTAATATTCCCCTTAATAAAATAATGAATACTGAATTTCGGTTATTCCTAGAAAAATATACCCTTAAGGTATTCTATGTGAATCTACCTTAAGAAAAACTTATTTAAATGAATGTTACGAAGAAACAATTGATAAAATTAAAAAACATGTCGTCGGGAATAAAATTTGGATATCTATGGATGAAAGTACTGACATTGAAGGTAGATTTATTGTGAACGTAATTGTTGGAACATTATTGGTTTATATGCCTGGGGTTATATATTTATTGACATCTGAAGTTTTTGATAAAGTTAATTCTTCAACAATTGCCAAAATATTGGATCAATGTATCTTTTGTGACCAGATGGAATCCAGCACGATGACGTAATGTTATTTATAAGTGTGTTACGAACCTGTACTGTCCGTATCAATTATTTTATATACATAAGATCATACAATGTCAAATTTCCTAACTTATATAATTAATACTACAGGCACACGAGTACAGGACACGAGAGAGTGGAATATTATATTAATTTGACAATTAAAGTAAAATCACACGTCTCTTTACAAAGTCGAAACTCGGCGTCTTAACGATTCGATAAGAATCATGGGTAAGAATACACAAGCAGTCGTTCCGGGACCCCTCGTATGACGGAGTCACCACCCACTCTTGTAATTAATCATATAAAAGAAATACCGAGAAAAGAGCTCGACAGACAGTTACAGTATAACCAACGAATAGGGATATCTATAACACTCAGAGGCCGGTCGTAACACCACTCAAGTCATTTTGATATCAGTTTCTGAGGCAGGTCGTAACATCACTCACTATCTTATTATATACAATTTACTTTAAGCTTATAATAATTGTATTCGTGCAAGAACTATTTTAATAAACAATTAACTTATACTTGGACAACACGACGTATTCATTTTGTACGTTGATGCATGAATCGACCTAGTCGGGACGCAACAGAAAAATTGGCGCTGTGGACAGGGTTGATTTCCGAGAACCAGACAGATTAAAAATATTACTAATATTTTCCTGTCAACTTCTTCAACCAGAGGCAATTTCACCAAGTGGATCACCGTTGGATTGAGACGTCTTTCCAACAACTCTGTGGAAATCGATCTACAATCATTGTTGCAGTTCAGGCACGGCGAGAAGATCAAGCAAGCAAAATGAAAACAGCAGTCTTGTAGGCATAATTTATATATGTAATCGTCTCCTTTGGTCTATTGGTCCATCGTAGTAGGAAAAATTTTATTATATTTATATATGAGATTATTTGAGAATTTTTATTGAGATTATATATGAGAATTATTTGAGATTTATTGAGAGAAATATTAATTAATGAGTACGGGTTCTGCAGAAAAGGACGCCGAAATTATTGACGAGTTGAAGAAATAGCTCGAGAAACATTAGATAAGATAATAGGTATAATAGAAAACGATAGTAGTATTGTAGATTTAAATGATAGTAGTAGCGAATTAATTACTGAAGCAGAAATAAGTAGGTTAATTAAAGAAGATATAGAAATAAGTAACCCAGCAGATTTAAATAAAATTATTACATTAATTAATTAAGAGGAGTTTGAAAAAATCATATTACAAATAATACGTGTACGATAGGATTAAGAAGCAATAAAAATATTGTTCATTCAGAATATATACCAGTAAAAAGGGCAGTAAAAATAAAAAAAATGGCATCTCCAAAAATAACTACACTTAAGGTAACCGAAGCTTTAAAAATAATTCCCCAATACTCAGGTCTGGCAGAGACCACTTATCCGTTTATTTCCGCATGCGAAACCATAATTGATGCAGTAGAATCCGACCAATTACCACTTTTATTAAAAATGATTGCAGCAACTAAACTAACTGGTAAGGTTAACAACGCGACTAGGTACAAAGAAATTAATGCCTGGGAGGACCTTAAACAAATAATTTTAGACGCGTTCGAGTCACCATACGGTGCCGCGAATTTACAGATAGAATTAAATATTATAAAAATAAAGCCTAACGAGTCCGTACATTCTTATAATAATAGTGTACCTAGAGGAAATATTTCAAAAACTTTGTAATGCGGTAGCCGTAGGAAAAACATCATCTCAGACAATGACATTACGCGAAAATATTGGAGAACAGGCTCTGGTTAGCTACATTAATGGGTTAACAGGAGAAATAAAATTTGAAGTAAAAGCAAAAAATCCGACTACCCTTGAACATGCTATGCAAATAGCTCTAATGGCCGATAAAAATATTCGAACTTATAACGAAGTGCAAGACATTTTTAAAAATAATGAACTACCTAATAGACCTTTTAATAACAATTTTTCTTATAATGAAACGCAAAACATGTTTAGAAATAGCGACCAGTATAATAATTGACCGTATAATCAAAGCTTTAACCACGAACGGAATAATAATCCACCGAGTTATAATAGATACAATAATATTAATAACACTAACAATGGGAGTACTAATGGCAACCAAATAACTAGGAACAACAATTTAAATGTAAAATGCTGTTTTACATGCACTGTTATTAATTATTTGTGTAAATTTGCACAAAATGTGTGGCAACACACATTAATAACACCATGTGTTTAAATTTACAACATATAACTTGTAAATTTACAATCATAGTGAAGTTGAAATTTATTAACCTATTTGATGTGTAAAATTATCAGTAGGTCATACTTGAAATTTACTTATCTTTATGATTTGTAAATTTATCTATTATTATGGGTTGATATTTACAAACATACGTGACTTGTAATTTCATATTAGTTAGCGGTTAATAGTTAAATATGCAAGTTAAAATTTAGTAAATTTCAACTGTTACTAATTCTAAAATTTACGCTAAATTTAAGAATTAGTAACAGTTGAAATGTATGCCATTGATATTGTTAATTTAACTATGAACTATAATGTTTACTTATATAGTGAGTGTATAATGTATATTTCATTGGATTTTCCCCAATAACTTATCATAATGAACTTTATTAAATTCAAATTGTTTCAAATTTTAAATGTTAAGAAATTGAAATTCTTTAAATTTACTCACTCTTTAGCAAAGCCTTCAAACACCAACACCCTGCATTTGTTTCAATCTATTTTCCTCCTATTAATAACCTCTACCCTTAAGTATGTAACTAACAAAAATCTCCACAAAGACCTGATTCTACCAACCCACAAATTGTATTCAAAGTTAAGTTCTTCTAGCATTCCAATCCTAAGACTATCCTCTGCCACTCCATACATAGAAGGTTAAAAAGATAATGGTTCAAGGACCTGCATAATAGTATAAACTTAAACTTGTCAGGTGGCACAACTGCGAGCCTTCCTATTCTTTAACGCCATTGTCAAATTTGTCATTAGACTTACTTATTATACCATATTTGTATAGATTGTAAATATATTGTTAAGTAAATAAAAAACAAAAATGTATATGTATATATATATATAGAATATATAATGATGTCTTAAATAATAATATTAAGTAAGGTAAGTAAACTTAAGGTACTCTTTTAATACAGAAAAAATATTTAAAAAAAACAAATTAACAAGTCCACTTTTTGACATAAGTATCATAATCTGTCATCAGTTTAAGCAATTTCGGCACAAATTTTTCAGAAGAAGTTTTCTTTTTCACCTTATTCCCCTTTTCGTTTATATTAAACATAGAACTGTAAAAACACATAAAAAATAATTAAATAATTTTTAGAATAGAAATTGTCATAAAATATAAGAGTTACCTTTGGAGAAACTGCAAAATACCAGCTAATTCCTTTGGATACTGAATGTTAAATACATAATATGACATAAACATTATAATAATTGCCTCTTCAACTGCCAGTGGTTCACGCCATAAACATTGCTTATCCACAAAGACAAAGCATTTAGGATTGGACCAAATATCACCTATGCATTTGTTACATTATTAATTATTATATATATGACATAAAACTAGCAGTTAGGAATTACAATCATCAAAATATCCAAAAGTATTAAAAAATTTTAGAGCAACAGGTTTTTTAAAATTCAAATTAGATATATTGCAATGATTTTAGAGATGTATTCAACATAATACAATTTTTAGTTTAAATAGTATGACTGATTTTACAATTGTTTGGGAACTATTAATATTTCATCTAACAATATCTTTGTTGAAAAGTTGGGTCTAAGTGTGAAACATTTTTACTCAAGAAAAGAAATTGATTATATTTTATAAAACTATAATCTTACCAAGACAAGCTACAATAGGTGTTGAAATTATTTTCTGACTTGATTGCACTTCATCATGACTACATGTGTCCTATAATTTAATTTTAAAAAGATTTAATAATTAAATAAGTCGATAAAAAAATAAAATGATAAGCTATAGGCAGATAATAATATTTACTTCAAACATAATACACATTAGCTCAAAATTTTCCTTCATAATAGCCATGTAACATAATAGTATAGTCAAAAAATCACTATAGTTATTTTTATTATTATCATGTTTTTTAATTATATTCATTAATCTTGTTTGCAACTTATTATCTTTTCGCTTTCTTTCAGCTTCTGCCTGGACAAACTTTAACATTTTTGGTATTTTTGTTTTAAAATTATCGATTGCTTTATCCTCTATATTGGTCAGGTAGTAGAAATGGTTCTTCAGGTAAAGTTCCTATAGATATTTATATAACATTATATTTAAAATTATGAGTAATGATTTACAACACTATAATAATAGAATCCATACTATAAACAAAAATTACCTTGCCGAGGAATGGCCATTCTAATAATATTGTATCAATTGGATCATCATTTAAAATCATCTGTCTTTGAGAAGCATACGTAGTTTTCATATAGCTGTGGAAAAATTTGATTTAAATGCATATAGGATATAAATAATTTAAAGGTTTATTAACAATTTTGCAAAAAGATCGATGACATTTGGGTACCAGAAATATTATTAAAATATATAATAATATTATCACCAAATTCTTGAAAACTTGGAATATAATAATATATATACTATACCTAATACTATTATATTTTACCTGGTGACACGGTTCCAGTCTATGTCGACTAACAGATATGTAGCTTTTAACCAGTTTTTTTTTTGTTCCAAAGTACTTAAAGTTTCTCCATCTGGTATAGAACTTGGATCATATCTCTCAGGATGTGTTCCATATTGGTTTTTTTTTTCATTGAAAGTCTTTGATGAACTGCTATAGTTATGTGGTAATGAGCCCCTCTGCTTCAGATCTTGTCGTTCTTTTCGTCTTACGTAATATATGTGATGTAACAGTTGCTTTGCTATGTATTCCGAATTGTCGTCAAATTCTTTATTTTTTAAAGCACTTGGAAATTTGCTTTCCAACATTCTTCCAACACGTCTACATTCACGAAGTCCAGGATTACTAAAATATAAATTATTTTATCATATTATAAATTATTTAAAACTAATGTAAAAAAAGATATATTTACCTCATGGTGTCAAGCATGTGGTTTGACACAGTTTCAATTATATGAAGTCTCTCGTCATTACGCAATGAACCTTTCTGTAAAGCTTTTCTTACAGATTTTCGGAACTTTGGTATTTTGAAGCCAAATACAGTGTTTGATTGTGATATAGGAGACCCTTCATGTTCTACAGATGATGAAGAAACATTGTGGATTACAGATTGTGTATCAATACTTTCATTAATCGTAACATCTGCAATTTTTAAATAACTTGTTAAATCAAATATGAATATCTTTATTCCAAATAAATTATACCTTTTGACAGTTCCAGGTGTAACTGACGACACTGGATTATTTTTATTATACCCTTTAAATCGTTTTCAAAGTTTAATAATTTTAAATCATCCAAACAGTTCACACCTAATTTGTTTAGACGTTCAACTAATATTGGTTCATCTTCTGGTAGTGATAAATATGGTCTGCACTTATTCAGAACTAGTTGCATTCTAAATGTTGACACTGGAAGTGGATTATCTTCATCATTACTATTACTATTATCCATCTTAGAAATAAGAAAATAAACTTAGTATGTAAAAGAAATATACAATTGTATTATTAGGTATGATACCTATTTTAAAATAATACCTATGTTAGAATCTCGTAAAAAATGTATATAAATATAAAATAAATAAATTGATTTACATTGTAACTTCATAAATATTGTAATATAATATAGGGTGAGAGCTATTTATAAATTTACTATATGTTTTAATACTATTATGGAATGTTCTTTATGTGTGTATACTGAATATGACGTGTAATCTTTTAGATTTGAAAGTGGAATAATAATATAGTTATCACTGAGATTTAATACATAAATTTGAAATTCATCGTCAAGAATGCCATCACATTGAAGTCCTATTGCATATACTTCTTTACTTTTAATACAAAAAAGTTCAATTCTACAAATATCTAAATTTGTCTGAGAGCCAATAACAATGCATTGATCTTTACAATATTGAGTTCCACGGTAAATAACCTCTGTTCCAAAATGCAATGAATTTAGTTCATCAACAGAAAATACAGATAAGAGACATTTCATGATATTATTGTCATAAGTACATTCTTCGAGAGTGTTAGCGGACTGTATGATCGGACTGTTGTTAAATATTTTGTTTTTTGTCAATGCACTTTGGTAGTATTGATGTTTTGCACTGATGGATTTGGTCACATTTTTAAAATTTCTTGATGTCCGAACAAAGTTTTTGCAAAACACATGTTTGTGTTCAAATGACAACGTGTTAACACCCATAAGTGGCCCAAAAACTTGTATAAGTTGTGGATAGTGTTCCAAGTAATGATGTTTTGGACGAAGAGGTACTTCAAAACATTTGACTCTAATACTAAGGTATTTTTTTATTAAACTGTCTAAATGAATTAATAGCTCATTAGATATGGATGGAGAACATATTATACCTACAACTTGAATAAGTAATATTATCATTTTCCAGACATCATTTTTTCTATTGATTTTATCACCAATAATTAAGGGTATGAACCTTAAAAATACCCAATTTTGAACAGCATGTCCACCTATATTATAGCCTTTAATAGGAACTCTTGATGGTTTATCTAGTTTTTCCTAAAAATAAGTCCTAAAAATGCAAAATTATCTATTTTGCGGTTTATGATTTCTTTTTTTAGTTTATATTTTTTTTCAAAGTATGTCAAGGCTAAATATAAATCGTATTGTACAATTCCTTCAAAAAGATCATGAGCTAAACATGGAGGCATTGTACTGACAACATGAAAATTATTTA
This sequence comes from Aphis gossypii, assembly GCF_020184175.1. Lineage (NCBI taxonomy): Eukaryota > Metazoa > Arthropoda > Insecta > Hemiptera > Aphididae > Aphis > Aphis gossypii. The sequence goes on from NC_065533.1 coordinate 1,180,124, forward strand.
TCTCGTTGAAACGTGAATTACTCACAATACCACGAAAACCATTAGGATTGGTATCCAATTGATTCACACAAAAATTATAGGATTCTCGCGTACGACTAGGAGCTTGTATACGTGGTAAAGGTTGACTGTGAGAACCTACAGATTCCATAGATACATTATTCTCTGAATTATTTTCATCATCTTCATCATCATACTCAACAAGTTGTCTGTCTTTATATGCTAGTAACCAATTGTCCCTAGATTCCTCGCAGTAACGACAGAAGTATTTGGAGGTACTAAAATTCTCAGTATAACCTCCAATACTATGACTTCCCAAATTATCTCCAAGTATTACAATTAAATTAACTTTAATTTGTTCGCCTCTTACATGTATTCCGGTCTGTTCCAAATCTTTTAGTTCTGAAATTAATGGTTCAAGCACTTTATTAAGACCGAAATACCTAACATCAACTGTTTTACATAATAAAACCATCTGCATGTGATCGGTACTGGTCCGACACCAAGGATGTAAATTAGCAATTGTATAATAGAAGTTATGGAGTTTAAATTTTCCTTTAGCAGATCCCAAAGGATTAGCTAGATTAATTTCATCTTGATAAAGGATAATTTGTATTGCCGTTGGATCTTTGGCAAATATAGGATGATTTTGAAAAAGAGATCCGTCATAAATATCTTCAATTACATTTAGTGAAGGAGAATAGTTTTGTCTATTTTTATACTGTTCAAAAACCGAATCAAATTTAAATAAATTTTCCAAAGATGATTTTATCGGTATGTAATGGTATTGACAAGGTTTATTACTCCCATTTAAACCCAGATTGTATCCTATAGGCTTAATATAGGGAAAAAGACGCATGTATTCTTTTTTCCTTTTAAAATCTGAACCCATTTTTCCATTTGAACAGTGTAGTTCTATTAAAGGATGTTGCTGCATAACCATTTTTACTATAGGTTCAATGTCTGACTTATTATATCCCTTTTCATAAAATGCACGAACCATTTTTTCTTCCAATAACTGATTTGACTCATTAATTAAAATACGATATTTTTCTATAATAAACTGTAACGTTGAGTCTGGTACATTATACTTTGAATGTAAGACTAGGTATAGATGCGCAAAAACTATAAGTAATTCTTCTTTTTTGTTTATATGTTTATGTACATTATCATCATCATCATCATCATCATCTATAATCATGGTTTCAGTACTAGATACAGGTTCAGAAGGTTGGTCATTAGAAAAATTTACTTTTACTAAATTATTTTTTCGGTGATTTCGAAAAACATGAGAGCGGAGTGTGGATTGATTTTTAGTTAAATATTTACAACCGTAATGAGTACATTGCAACATTTTACTATTCTGATTATTATCTTCATCTTCTTCAGTATCACTACTATTCATAGATTCTCTATTATGGACTTGTAAAATATGAGTTTCTAATCTGTTCAAAGTGGAAAATGTTACTGGGCAGTCTTGAAAACCACAATTTACACTGGGTATCCGATTAACATTGTGATGGAGCAAAACATGATTGAAAAATTCTTTTCCTGAAGAAGTAGAATATAGACAATGCTTACAAGTCAACATAATTATTAATCCTTCTTGATGGTTTTGAGTGACAAACTAAAATACAATACTTAAAATTAATTTTTATTATTAGGTACACAGGGTGTCCTGTGAGGATTTACCCATTGCAATATCTACTGAAATAATAGAGATATCATAATATGTTTTTATTTTATAAGACCAACAGGAACAAGGACTACTAATATTTTATATTTAATTTAATGTTTTGGTAAATTAAAAAAAATAATATATCTTTATTTAATTAATTTCAAAAAAATTTAAGAGAGCCATTGTATTGCTTTTTTTGAAAATGTTTACCTACATAATATAACCCCAGTAAGAAACTTACTTTCAGCCTTTTATTAGTTTTAATTCAATAAGTAGTAACAATCTATATTATAATACAATCTATAATATAATCTATAGGCTCTTTTACTATTGCTGCAAGTTGAAGAATAAAAAAAAATATTATTTACTTCAACTCTAGCAAGATTCTAGCAATATGTAGGTAAATCTTAAAACGGATTTAAATTAATCATTAGGTATATTAATTTTTAAAAACAAGATTAGCTATAAAATAACAAATAAGTGTTACATCTACATTTAAAAAAAAAAATAAATAAGAATAGGTTTATGTATAATAAATTAATACCAAATTACATCTATAATACCTACCTATTTAGTTTAACTAGGTCCCTATTATATTATTCATTAATAACATGAAAATGTATTTTTATACTTTATTTATTAATTAAAAACAGATTAAGTAAAATTAGTATGGTTTATTATCTGTTATTCTGAAATTCTCATAAAGATTGGAAACACTAGTCTTAAAAAGTACATTGTATCTACCTACACACTTTCAATCTAAAATCAAAATTATTACAGGACGCCCTTATTTATACTGAGTTAGTTGTTATAGGCAGGTATTTATTAAATTAAATAAATCCCTATAGGTATGAGTACTATAGATTTAAAATTACTGAATACATCAAGTTCTTGGTGATCTAAATTAATAAATTTAAAATACTAATATTAGATAGGTACTTACAGCTATAACAATATTTTTTATGAGTTACAATTCAACCATTTAAATCACATTAAAATCATAGATTACAATGTATGTCAATAGTATTACCTACATCTGCGTACTACCTATACAATGTATAATTAACAAAATATACTATACATATAGTAGAATATTAAATATGAACAAGTCATACTAAAATTCAAACAATACATAATAAAGTTTTTAACATAATAAAACTAATAACAATAATAACTATGGTTTATTTTATGTTAGTTATACTGTTATTTAATATAATAGCCATATTTAAATATGTATAACAATATATTATATAATAATGTATGTACTATGTATGTAGGTTTACCTACATTTTTAAATTAATATTTAACTTTATTATTTATAATACTAAAAAATGTGTTTTTTTCTAAGCCAAATGAAACATTATATATGCTAATACCTTATAATAGTAAAAGAAACATATATTTAAGTTTTATACTTACATTTTGAAATTGTCTGATCGTCTAGATATCGAAAGCGTAAAATTACGTAGGTAAAAGTAAATCTATGGACGGTCAAAAAATGAAAATAACAGTCTATAACATCAATAAACACATTACACGACACTGTCACGAATACGAATCACGAATCACGATTCACAGTGACACACAGACTAATAATAAAATATAATAATCGAAATTAATCGAATATCAACGGTTATCGGTCGTTATCGTTGTCATCATGAAAACCCGTATTTCCCGGAATCAGAAATATAAAGTACTAAAATAAATAATAATACGTACAACGTACCGCTGGCCGGCAGGGCTCATTGTCATTGCAGTATATAGTAATAGTATATACGGTCATACGGGTTGTAGATAGTAGATACGGTACACATTACACATAGAAATGCGATAGTTGTTTTAACTGCACACTATGTTCTCAAGCATTATAATTGAATTAAACTGCATTTATTTTGTCTGTTAAATTAACTGCATTAGAGCATTGATCCAAGTATAATATTCTGACTATTTGAAGGTATTGAAATAACTGATTAAAATTGTTATTTTGAGAATCCTGCAGACTGCAGGTTATTTAATTTAATATGTTTGGAGGATTAAAATGACTTCAAGCTTATAAGTTATTCTGCAGTATTGTGAATTATTTTTACACTTAAAATTAATATCAATGAACGTTAAATATATTATATAAATTCACCAATGTTTTAATATTAAATTAAATTTACTTTGATTAAGTTTATAAAAATTTAAGGGAACTTGTAGGTGAAATGTGCACAAGAATGTATACAAACAAAATTTAAATAGTACTTGTGATAAATTTACTAACATTTTACACATAAAATGAATTTATTTTGAAAACCTTTGTATATTTATACAACACTTTTAGTATAAATTTACACAGAAATGTGTGTGAACATTATTTATCTAAATATTTGTGAAAAATTTACTTACTTTTACTTGCAAAATTAACTAGCATACATATACTGAGTAAATTTACATTGCGACGTTAATTGAAATTTAACAACATTTTTTACAGTGTGTAATCTCGAAGGTCATTTCGCATCGCAATGCCGAGCGAACGCAAGACCGCTCAATCGATATAATCAAACGCAGGACGGACTTGGCTACGTAACATATGCACAAGAAACGTGTTCCTATTGTAATAAACGAGGACACATGGCCGATGTAAGTTTTCAAAAACAACGCGACGAACGTGGAAATATTATTAACTCGGGAAACGGACGGGTGTCACAGGCGACTCGCGGAGCGCATGCGATAAATTACGTATCCGTGGATCCGACAGATTGTTTCCCAATCATACTCACAACAATAAATAATAACAACCATGTTAAATGCATTTCACCTGCTTGTATAACAAACGAGTTAGAATTTCTTGTAGACACAGGTAGTGAAGTGAACGTTATAAAAATTGATGTTTTACGTAGCGGATTCTAACTATAGACGATACGCTAAAAATTTATTTAAAGGGGATAAGTAATAATACAATACAAACGTTAGGCAAAATAACAATACCTTTAATAATACAAGGACAGGAAATAAGTACAGAATTTAATTTAGTAGATAAGCATTTTCCCATAAGGAAGCATGGTATAATAGGTAATAGTTTCTTAAAAGGAAATAATTCTATACCTAATAGATTTAGCAAATAAAACATTAGCGATTAATATAAATGTAGACAACAGGAATATAATATTAAAACCTAGGACAGAGACTATAGTATCTATACTTAAAGCTGCGAAAGATGTAGAAAATAAGGACATTTTTATTCATAGGCAAGAAATTAAGGAGAGTGTATTTTGTGGAAATATTGTAAATACCGTACAAAACGGTGAAGTAGTAATAAGTATGTTAAATATAACAGAGGAACCTCAAAATATATGGGGATATGATCTAAACAAAATTCAATATGACCGCGAATTCGATTATAACATTCAACCGGTAATAACTAATAACAATAATAATAAGCGCGTAGATAAAATTAAACAATTAATTAGAAGTGGGCATATGGATAACGAACAAAGGCAATCCATAATAGAAATTTGTGAACAATTTCAAGATATATTCCATTTAAAAGGGGATATATATTATATTTGTGGAAGTTTTCAACAGAGATTCCATTAATGTTATTAGAGTTTGTCCAAAAATAACAAAGAGGCATTTGTTTTTGGATAATTTGGCTAAAATGAGTGTTAAGCTGGCCACACAGGTATACTTATAAAACAATTTAGTTATTTTAACTGATATTATTTTATTTAGAACCTAATTATTATGTATGATTTTAAGGTATTAAGTCAATCTATGGCAGATGGAATTAAGTTTTATAGAGAAAGTCAATGTGCAGGACTCGGTGGGAGTGAAGAAACAGACAATTTTCAAAAGAGGGTATACGGGAAAATAGCAATGACCTAATAGTAAATTACCTCTATGCATTTTATTATTGTAATTTAATTAAGTATTTAAATAATAGTAGTTTTAATTGTATAAATGGTATTAATTGTAGGTTTTACAGAATACTATTCATTTTATTAATGGTTGGGAACAAAATGTGAAAAACGGTTTGATTTCAAAAGATAACTTTTTGACCAGCAATACAGCTGATGGTTTAAGAGTGACAGAAGTCAACTATTGATTTAACAGAATATTTGTTAAATAAATGTGGCTTTAATTATGTATTAACTATTAAAATAAATCAAGACTCACTCGAAGTAAGAATAAACAAATATACATTAATAATATTTATACTTAATCATTTAATTTTCTTTAGTTATTTTTTGGAACTGTTCGCCAAGCTTCAGGTCCAAATGATCATCCTTCCACACCAACATTCATACAAATATATAAAATTCTCTCTGTTTATTCTATACTTAAACCTCCAACTACCGGAAATTGTGAATTGCTTAACACTGGTGTACCTAAAATTAGTATGATGGATATAAAAACAATATATGAAAATAATGGTTATATATTAATTTCTCATTTTACTATTGTTGTGTGCCAGTATCAGATTTGAATCTAAATGGTTAATTTGAATGAAAGTTAAACTTAATAACGAAATATGTCTTTATTGCATATAAATAAAATACATGTAACAAACAAAATAAGTGGCTGAGTGTCGTGAAAGTGCTCAGTTGTTGATAGCTTTGGTACATCTGCCGTTGCTGGTCTTCGGGCTCCCTTATATATTGTGGTGCGTCTCTTGTTTACGTCGTGTTGTCGCCTTCTGGGTAAAACCAGGTGTCCTTGTAATTGTTGTTGCAAATTCGGACACGAATTTTAGAATGTGCAATAACATCTCAAATGCATCATTAGTGCACTGTAATTATTGGTGCGCTTACTATCCCGACACGCGTCATGGCCATAGTAGCATCCGCATTACCCTTGACACGAGGCATGGTCATTCTAACTTAGCCTTGTAATCTCGTAGATATCTTTTAGATATCTCATAGCCCATAACACCTCTCCACAAAAAAAAAGGTTATGTCTGCAAGACAGAAATCTTTACAATTTTTCTTAAATGCACTCAGTTACACTTACAATTTCAGTTTTACATTGGTAACTTAATAATAATGTTAGTTATATCAAATTTAAATCAATTAAGAATACAATATAAAGTATGTTAGTATAGTATATATTATTAATATATATATATATTTAATATTTAAATCTACTTCATCTTGATTAATACAATTAAAATAATAAAATAAATTCGTGAATAATTAATTAATATTACACACGAATGTTAGGTACGTTCTACCCACATACCAAATTAAATAACTGAATAACTGAATCTAGACATAGGATAAAATTAATATTAATATTTTAAAATGCTTTATTAAGTTTTCATATCGTTGTTTTTTTATGATAATATGATTAAATATATTGCAACGTGCTCTGATACTTATATTAAATATAATATATAAATTACATTTTGTAGCCGACAATAACCACAACGCTAGGGGGCATAACAAACATCCCTATAATTATGCTAAGGGTGAGCAGTTAAGCAAGTAATGATCGAGTATAGACCAACAATTTGGGACCTAAAATGAAAGGTAAAAGATAACTAATCAAAAGGTATCATCACACGTATGCTTTCTACCCGCTAGAAATAATGGCTATATGATTGCTATTTGGTGAAATGTTTGGATGCGTAATTATCCACCCGGTAGAATATACTAGGTGCGTAATTACCCACCCGGTAGAATATTATAGATACATAATTGACGCACGACATCGTTCGGATAACGCAAAGCGTGGGAAGAAGCGGATGCAGGTGCAGATGACCAACAGGGAGCTGTAGGTACCGCGGGAGTCCCTGGACGATATATAAGGGGGCCCAGATTAGGCACAATTCAGACGTGATCCACCAGAGTTAGAGCAAGCACCTTCACGTCACCCAGTTTAATATTTTATGTCTCCTGGACCATCTATCAATTATCATAAGACCTAGTTTTTCTCCATATTGTTCTCCTATAGTACTAGTAAAAAAGAAAAATGGTAACCTTAGACTCTGTGTAGACTTTAGAGAATTAAATAAAGTAACAATTAAGGATAGATTTCCATTACCATTAATTGATGACCATCTTGATATGTTAAAAGATAAAAAATATTTTACTAGATTAGACTTAAAAAATGCTTTTTATCATGTTAAAGTACACAATGATTCGGTTAAGTATTTATCGTTTGTAACTCCTATGGGTCAATTTGAATATACTTGTATGCCTTTTGGATTTTGTAATAGTCCTGCAATATTTATGCGTTATATTAATAATATTTTTCATTCTTTAGTAAATTCTAATAAAATTTTGATTTATTTGGATGATATTCTTATAAGTACTGAAACAATAGATGAGAATATTAGTATATTAATTCAAGTATTTGATATTATGACTGAAAATCACCTTCAATTAAGATTAGACAAGTGTTCATTTTTACAGACTAAAATTCATTATTTAGGCTATGAAATTAGTCATAAAGGTATCTCACCTAATCCAGATAATGTTGATGCTATACATAGTTTCCCTATACCTAAAAATTTAAAAGAAGTTCATAGTTTTTTAGGTCTAGCCAGTTACTCGTTTTGTTCATTTTCAGTTTACAATCTCGTTGTTGATGTTCTGTAGATCCACATCTGAAGCACGACCCTGGCTTCCGTTTAGGTTCTGGACAATTACTAACAGTATGTGCTGGACTATAGCAATTAAAGCAACGTTTGGTTTTGATTTTCTCTGGTTCTGGATTTGAGATGTTTTTTTCATTTTTTTGAGCACTAGTTTTAATAAATGAATTTAAATTGCTTGAGGTTTGCTTGTTTGAGCCATGAACAGTTGTACGCATTTTATTTAATCGTTCATAAGTTAAAATGTCGTCGAACATACCATCCGTTTCTGTATGATGTTTTGATAATAAATATGTAACCATACTTTGTGAATAAAAACCTTCCAATAATTGTGTTTTTGTCTCTTCAAATGACAAACATAATTCACTACACAAACGTACTTTATCATAAAAGTAATCTATAGTTGCTTCATTTTTAGATTGTGTTCTAGCGACCAATGTATGCCATAACTCTGTACGATTTGGAACACCAATGAATGTTCGTGTAAATTGTTGTTCAAAATTTTCCCAAGAGCTGAACTGACGACTTTTAAACTATTGCTGAGCTGGACCGTTTAAATTTGCACGAATTGACTCAATTTTTAATGCATCGGACCATTTGTTTATTTCAGCCATTCCAATGAAAGTCTTAAGCCAATCCTTTGCTTCCGAGCCGGTTTCGCGACCGGTAAACGACTTAATACTTTGATTCAAATCCGGCATGACATAAAACGAATTACCAAGTTCATTATCGATCTTTGAATTCGAAACAGACAGCTGTTGTATGAGCATGCGATTTTGTTCCATCAGTAATTGAAACATTGCGTTCAAGTCAGGAGTTGTATTCTGATTGGAACCTTCACCACTCGCGGGTGGTATAATAATTGTAGGTGCTACGACAGCTTCGTGAACAGCATCGCCATCGGCAGCGACATCGTGGTTGTGCATTTGCACGTCTTCGCCATTTTCATCCGGTTGAATCGCGTTAATCCCACTTCTTAAGTTGTAGGAGGCGCTACCTTTACGCCGACCCATTATTAATAAAAATAATATTAATCACTTAAGATTTAAAAAGAAGAACTATATTTGACATAAAAAGATTAAAATACGTAATAACATAATAATGTGGTTCATAAGAAAAATACATTAGACATAAGACGTAACGACTAACTACTACGAATACTTAATACGCACACACACAAAACAGTGCGCTGTCGGAGGTGCAGGATGGTGTTGCCAACCCTACAGTTTAGTATAATGTTATATATACATGTGGAATATATTTGTTTCGTTATGATGTATGATTTTTATTTTTTTTGTTAATTATAACAATTTGTCTTAAGCATTAAATATTTCTGGATACACCACGTTAAGTGTCTCGCCTTCTGGGGCCATCACAAATAGATTTTGTTTGCATGTGACACGTGACAGAGCTACGTACAATTGACCATGGGAAAAACATTGGACGGTTAAGTCTAAACCTGCAAAGTTTAATGTTTGACCTTGTGCCTTATTAATAGTCACTGCAAAGCTTAATTTCACGGGAAATTGGAGCCGTTTGAACTGGAATGACAAATTGGTTGGTATCATTGATATTCTAGGAATCAAGACCATTTCCCCAGCTCCACAGCCAGTAAGGATTATACACTCAAGCAGACAGTTTTTTAAAGACTTTATTTGTAATCTTGTACCGTTGCATAATTTTGGTGGATTTAAGTTACGAAGTAAAATTATAGGAGAACCTACTTTTAGAATTAATTTGTGTGGTGGGGTCCCTGAAAGAGATAAAGAATTTAAAAATTCAGTTGGATAATGTATCGCCTCCTCTGCATCTAAAACAGTGTCAATGGAATAGTAAACTTTTGTTGGTGCATTGAATTTTAACAGCATCATGTCATTTATTTTATTGACTTGATCGTTAGTTGGTGACAATATTGCTCTTTCTTGAAGCCAACTTGACGTTTTAGTCGAAATATTAGGTAAATCTGGGTAAACATTTTCAATTAGGTCCAGCAAATTAGATATCAAAAAACAAAGCTCAGACAGATCAATTTTACCATTTCTAGTCAGTGACTGACCATTACCAACACGGAGTAAAGCATCAGCCAAAGTTTTATTTCCTTGGTCAGATGATAATATTTTTTCAGTTTCAATTTAGTTATGTCTGGCCAAATGTAAGATCTCTTTAATGATTCATTGACTTCATCAGCTCTCGTTCCTCTTACTACAACTGGCAAGATTTGACGAAAATTTCCAGAAAATAAGACTGTACAGCCACCCATTAATGTATTTTTATTACGTAAGTCCCACAAGGTTCTATCCAATGCCTCAACCGAACTTTTGTGGGACATAGATGCTTCGTCCCAAACAATGAACACACAATCCCGCATCAATTGAGCAGTGTTGCTTTGTTTGGATATATTACAGACACTTGATGTGTCATCGTAGGACATTTTTAGCGGGATCTTGAAAGTGGAATGCGCAGTTCTATCACCTTCTAAAAGCGTAGCTGCAATTCCAGATGAAGCCACAGCAAGAGCGATTTTTCTGTCTGTTCTTATTTTGGCGAGCAATAAATTAATTAAAAATGTTTTTCCTGAACCACCAGGGGCATCAAGGAAAAATGTTTTGCCTTCGTAATTATTAATAGATGTCATTACTGCGTCATAAACCGTTTTCTGATCAGAGTTTAAACGTCTCTCATTTTGAACGACCTGTAATAGACGGAAACTATCGTAGGACGTCTCTCGCAAGTATTCAGTATTGGTATTCAGATCTATATTGTTCGATAGAATTTATCCAAAATCAGTGATATTTTTGCCAGAAACTGATTGCACCACTTTATTCAACTCAAGTAAAGCTTCATTAAAAATATTTTCATCGTAATTTATATCATCTGATGGACATTCTTGTTGTTTTCGAAACAATATGTCTTCAGCCATACTTGCACGATGATTATGCCAAAGCCTTATCGAGTCTGTTACTTGGCAAAATACTATCAAAATGGCAAATAAATATCTTATAACATACAGTAGCTTCAGATAATGTGTTTTCCCATTGGAAATCATCTTCTAACAAACCCATTACTTTGCATGCTTCTTGAAATGTATCGTACGTCACTCCTTGCACAGTTCGTAGACTTGCAAAAGAAATTGGACCTTTGATCACGTGGAGCAAAATTCTTAAGTAAAAACATTCACTGTTATTCGGATGAACTACATACACTCTGCCAAGGGTATCAGTTTTTTTTACCCCAGAATGATTTTCGACGGGGGTTCCTCGTTGTCGTCGTTGGAAATTGTTGATAGATTGGTTCCAAGTATAAAAATTTGGAACCTTGTCATATGTTATGGTTTTAGCAAATTCGTCTTTAGCACATAATTTGAAAAAAGTAGTCAGTGTAGTATTACGTGGATTGTTCACAATGTCATTGACATTATGTTGTGTAAAAAAACCCTTTGTCCATTCTCTAAGTGAACTGCCAAGTGAATAATAGCAGGCGCTCGTCCGTGTATATCAAAAGATAAAATACGCCAAACCGCTTCAGAACTACATATGTATCGACCAGATTGAAATTGTTCCACTTCATTTCGATTGTCTAAACTAAATGTAGCTTGATCACTACCTCTGTTTATATATTTGGTAATATTTTAATTGATTTTACAGAGCTACACAGTTCCACGCTTATGTGTGCGTCTAATATTTTAAGCAACAGTGGGTTGTAAGGGACTACCCACCTGTTATCAATATCATTATTTCGAATTATAGCAATTTGTCCGCCTTCTTCAGGTGATAGTCTCCGATATTTGAGGTAAGCATCATCGCCAGTTGATATGTGACTTTGAAATAATTTTGGAAATTTTTTTGAGTACCTTCCCTCCGTCATACACGGAGATTTTGTATTTAAAACTCCACATGGTCCATGAATCATGTGTCTGACTACAGAGTTGAACAATAATGGATCATCTTCTTTGTTTGGCAACTCTGCTGAAATCACATTGTCAATTTGGTCTGGTGTTATTTTATTTTCAAGCCATAATAGAAGATGAATGTGTGGTAAGCCACGTTTCTGCCACTCGACCGTATACATAAAACAACGTGGTTCACCAAATATATTAGCTTTATTAATGAGAGTCAATAGTTTTTGTATTTTCAAATGGAACACCCTATTGACTATGTCATATCTGTCTTGCAGCTGTGCGTTAGGATAAAGGTTAGTTTTAATCTCTTCCCAATTTGGATTACATGTTACAGTGATAAACAGGTTAGGTTTGCCATAATTTTTTACATAGGTCATTGCGTCTTGTGTCTCGTGAATATATCGTGATCCACCAGTAAATGATGATGGTAGGATTACTAATTGTCCAATTTCGGTACTCGGCTCATTTGAGTTCAAGGCATCTTGCAAATGTATATAATTTTCAGCTCGTAATGTTGTCTGATTGTTTCGTATGTACGCTAAATGTTCTAATTCTATTTTAGAATATTGATCGACTAAATATTGGTTTAACAACATACCATATCTGAGTAACATATTACAATTGTTTAGTCTTTTCATAATGCGATAACAGTAATAATTCATACACGAAACGGTTTTTTGTAATGGAACTCCAGTATGAAGGTCAATTTGATGAATATCGATAGAATATCCATCTTCACTACGACATAACTTTAGAGGATATTGCTGGCTGTCATAAGACCTGTGAATTTCGGATATTTTTTTAAGATTATCGTCTCGGCTACACAGTACAATATCTCGTTTATTAAATTGTTGGCCAGATATCACTACGGCTACCTCGCTTGTAGATGGCGCATTATAACGTCCTCGATGTTCACCTGTTGGTACCCTGCTAGCGTGTATGACTATATTGTAATCGGGAACATTTGGTGGGACACTTTTAATGGCTGTTTTAAAAGATTGTATGTATATATTACGTGAGTGCAACATATCTTGTAATGACCTGATCAAAGAGCTGTCTAACAGTTTCCTAGAATCTATGTTACATCGAGTTGTCACTTGAGTTTCAAGATCGACAATGAAGTATATTTGCAAAAATTTGTATTCGTCAGATCTATTCGGTAGTAGACTGCCAGCCAAATGATATACCTTGCCTTGTACTTTAAAAGTTGGCATAAAGTTACCTTCAACTATTTTACGACTTTTAAATTATGTCATTTGAAAAGCATTATTATAACGACGTATGTTACGCTTGAATTATCCATGTTTAGGATGATCACCTGTAAGGAGAGAATTCAATGGTTCAGGAGGGGGACAAATCTCTACTAATTTAATTTTACCATTTAAACAACACATTCCTTTAGATTCATCTTTCCATTTTAGAGCTAAACAATATTGACAAACAATAGACATTGTACCTAATGTAACCATCGGATCATTTTTGTAATCAATAGTAAAATCGTAATTCATTGCAGAGTATTCTTTATTAAACCATGCATTAACATTTCTTAAATTTTTATTTCTTTCACGATTTTGTAAAAGTCTATTGTTTCGTTCAACAGAATTTTCATTGCTACGTACTAAGCGTACTCTTTTAGCATTTGCCGTACTACGTCCTATAGTAGACTTTCGGTTAGGCATTGTTTGATTGCCGAAAGGCTAACAATACAATAGGTGGAAAGGTAAAATAGGATGGTAATAATAATTAATAAATTTAAATAATAATAATAATAACAACGATGATGTACGGCGAGCGATTACACGTAACACGCAGTGACTGCCTAGACGACTTGGTAAACGACTGACGTGTCTCGACTGTGCGCTCAAAGAACCAATTATTATTATCGTGTTTTGATTATCAACCGCGCGCACGAAAAGAGTCAATAGCATTCGATAACGCGTAATGTCACGCGCGCGGCGTGGAGATACCTGGGAAACTGCCAGTGTGAGTATTTTGGTCTATTTTGGTTACGCGAACAGGCATAAAATTCAAACGTACGGTAACTACAACTTCAAAAACCAACCGTGACAGTCCACTTCAAAAATAAAATTAATATATCGACCGAAAACGTCGTTTTAATTGTACTTAAAATTATTTCGCTTGGTGCGCCTGTTCAATATAACACTAATACGTCGAGAACGTGCTCCACTTCTACTGTAGACGTTTTAGAGATAACTAAAAATAAAAAAAATGAAATACGGACCTAAGTCCATGCATACACACAGCAGTTCCCCATGCCATACGCGTCGACAACGATAATTAATGTGTTATCTGTATACTGAAATAACCATAGATATTAAAGAATGGATAGGCCATCGCTATAATAATCGTATAGAGGGAAGTGTGCCGGAATCACTGAGATAGATAAGAATATACTGGAGCGCGAACTATGATGTAAAAACGGGCCGACGTATTTTTCGTTACCCCTACTCCTGTATGGCAAGAAATTGAACTTCCATACCAATAACATTGAAAGACTACACATTTTAACTTGACATAATTCTGGGATAAATGATCGTATTACGTTAACTTTGGTATCACAATTTTTGTTTTTATGTGTACTTCAAACTTGTATTTACAAAATATAAAAATAAAAACTCTGAACAACATTTTTATTAAAAACAAAATTGCCCACGCTGTAGTATACATAGTATAACACTCATCACGCGATACCATATTATTATTTATATTATTTAATGAAATTAATATTAAAAATATAATTTTAATAATTTTATTATAATGAATCTTGGAAAAAAAAGCCCCGTACCAACTAAATACATTTTTTTTAAATTTTAATGTACCTTTATATCAACTTAATTATGTAACACTTTTTTTGACATAGGTATTTATAATATATTATTATGAAATATTCGTTTAATAATAGTAACTACTTTTATATCATAATAATATTTAATAAAAATAATACACCAAATATTTTAAATTATAGGTATAAAATATACATTTGAAGTATCTATAAGAGATTAATCATAATAAAAATAACATAAAATAAAATAGATGTCATTTGTATATAGTTTTAAAAAATGTTTAAGGGTGGTAAAAAATTTCATATAATAGAAATAAATAAAAATAATTATCATAATAAAGGCATTGTTTTCTGATGTTGTGGCTAACTATTAGAAATATTAGACTACTATTAGAAAATCTAATACCTACACTTATCTCATGCATAGTATTCACTATTTTTGTTTTGTGTATTTACTAATAACATGTTTTACATTTTATTAATTACTAGCTGGCTCCGTGCACTTCGTTGCCCGTTAAAAATGCCAATTCTATATAATATGATTCAAATTTTGATTAATTTGTTATTTAATATTCGGTTTAATGGTGTTCAAAACTTAGACATTTTCATTGACCGTTTTGATTCTCAAAAATCTTGGTAAACCACCACTTTAGTATGCGAATTTTGTAAAATGCTTTCTTATTGCACACTAAATTTGTGTTACGATTTTACGAATGTACCGTATAAATTGTAAGCATCGATCTAATAACATAACTTGTTATGTTAGTTTATTGCTGTGAATTTGAAATTTACTGTAGACATTGACTTATTTTGCTAATTCTTATTTTTGTTGTTATAGTTTTAACAAAATATAACAACAGGTCTATAATTATTATATTCAATCATAATCAATAGTGACCTTAATATAGTTTAGTTATCACTGCAGTGATAGTTGTTGTTGTTTTTTTACATCCAGATTCCGAAGTTTTCTGGTGGATTTTCCTAAAATTGTACTACATAAGCACCTTCTCTTGCGACCAATAGGAGCGAATCATCAGTGAAAAATGTTACAAAAATGGGGGAAATAAATAATAATAATAAAAAAATTGTTACCATGATTACCGAAAATAAAATAATAATAATAATAATAATAGTAATAGTAGTCATCGGTATTTTTTATTTTTCATTGTATTTTTATTAATTTTCCGTGCAATTTTCTTAACTTTTTCTTACATAAGAACCTTCTCCTGGAAATTACGACCCAAACAAAATAAGAATGAGCGAAATCGATCCAGCCGTTCTCAATTGATGAAATGTTATACATTTTTGTCTCTATTTTTTTTTATATAAAAATAGAAGATAGATAGATTATTGTGAACTAAAAAAAATTCACTCAACAAATTTCAAATTTCCAAACTAAAATAACTATAGAAACCATAGATTATATTGATTGTACATCGAGCTGATGTTTAGATGTCTACGTCTACCATAGAGTAAATAAGACAATGGTATCGAGTTCAAATCCCAGACATCAATGAATAGATTTTGCACTTTTTCTACTTATTCAGTTGACTTTTTAAAAATTTTCTTTCGTAAAAACTTTCTCCAGACAATAACAACTACAACTAAAAAATAATTAGCGAAATCGGTTCAGCTGTTCTCAATTGATGAATTTTTATACATTTTTGTCTCCATTTTTATACATATATAGATTTTTAATTTCTTTTTTTACTATGACAACGATTTAAGTTTGTATGTCTATTTGCATGCATTTTTAAAAACATTTTAAATAAATGATTTATTTTATTTAAATGGTTGCCATTGACTACCAAAAATAATTTAGTTGACTATTTTCTGGATAGATGGCGCTTCTGTAATTTCATCACCACCTCGTCATATTTCTCTAACCCGATAACTTTCTTAAATTTTTCGTCCGTAAGAACCTTCTCCTGGCAATTATGACCCAAACAAAAAAAGAATGAGCGAAATCGGTCCAGGCATTGTTGAGTTATTCGCGTACATACAAAAAAGGGGGTTCTATTTTATATAGTAGTATAGATATAGATATAGATAGATATAAGGTAATTGAAACTTTAAGTTGATTTCCATACAAAAATGGTTTTGTCATGTTCGGCCTTTAGATGTACAAAGAGTTGGAACAAGGAAAGTAAATTAAAATCTATTCAATTCCATAGGTGAATAATATATTATCTAATTATTATATTTTTAATTTTTTAATTTAAAATCATGCTGTTTATTGCAATTAATAGGTTCTATAACTATTGTAATAAAATATAAATTAGTATCCAATTAAAATTTAAAACCCTAATTTTAATATCTAGATTCCCACTCAAAAAACCTGAGTTATTACAAAAATAAATAAAAATGTTCAGAGTTTTTATTTTGTATTTTTTGTAAATACGAGTTTGAAGTACACATAAAAACAAAAAATTTGATACCAAAGTTCACGTAATACGACCATTTATCCCAGAGTTGTGTCAAGTTAAAATGTGTAGTCTTTCAATGTTATTGGTATGGCAGTTCAATTTCTTGCCATACAGGAGTGGGGGTAACGAAAAATACGTCAGCCCGTTTTTCGTAACATACGAGCATAGGCAAGTGCGCGCTTCAGTATATTCTTATCTATCTCAGTGGCCGGAATGGGGAAGAGAGAAAGACAGATTTTATTAATGCCTCTCACTCAAGCAGAGGTCTTATCATAAATTATATTTTGTGATTATTATCATTGATGGATGTATAGATAATAGATATTGGAATTTATAAATTATTAAAATTATTATTATAAAATGTAATATGTATATTGTATAATAATATAAATAATTTTTAAATAATTAATCCTAATTCTGTTATCTATTTGTGTTAAGACCTCTATAACCTCAAAATTATTTCTAATTCATGCCCGTAAGATAAGCACAAATGGCCTATCCATTCTTTAATATCTATGGAAATAACTTCATATAACTGATATAAGTAAAAAGCGGAAAAACAATGCAAAAAATGTTTCTCCGATACCGAGATTCGAACTCGAGATACTGGGTTAGAAAATCTTATAAAAGTGCCACTGCGCAAGAGAAATCTGTTCACGGGGCGATAATTTTATGCAATTTAAGTATGTACGAAGGTATGGCACAATTATTTTTTAATTTTATTAATCAAGTATTCAAGTTATACGAATAAATTGTATATTAAAACCTTCCCTGAATCTAGACCTATTGATTAGTGAAAACTGTACTAAAATCCGTTGGGTACTTTTAGAGTTATGCGCGTACATACAAAAAAGGGGGTTCTATTTTATATAGTAGTATAGATATAGATATAGATTATTATAACATGCTAATATTATGATGTGTTGTTTCAATAATTTTCTGATACGAACATCCGGCGATTTGAACGTAAAATAGATTAATTGTTGACGCATACCCCAGATAGCATTTTCGTAATGATAATATTTTATTAATATCGTATCTTCATCATAAAAATAATGTTATAAAATAAACATCAAATAATTATTTTATGAAATAATATTATGAAAGAATTAATAATATGACATCAAAAACGAAATAATAAAATAATATTCGTAATGTATTATCATTATGTTATTAAATATGAATTGTTTAAATTATATTTCGAATATATTAATAATATGACATCAAAAACTAAATAATAAAATAATATTCGTAATGTATTATCATTATGTTGTTAAATATGAATTGCTTAAATTTGATTTTGAATATATCAATAATATGACATTATTTATGAAATAATAAAATAATATTCCGAAAATATGATCATAATTTTATTAAAATCTAAATAATTATATTACGTTTCAGAATAATATATATTATAATCAAAAAATTATTTGATAGTAAAACTTTACAAGTACCTAGTTTTTAAAGGCGCCATGAAAAACAAATGAAAAATTAAGGAATAAACGGGAATTTATAAGCAAAATCGATTTTGATTTTTGTTGTAACTAAAATAAATGATCGTACAGATACATGAAATTTTAACTGAAAGAGGTATATTCACTCTCATTTTTAAATTAACGGAGCTAAACGTGATCTGCTGAGAGTGAAATTTGCTATATTGTACGCGTGTAAGATGGAGACAATAAGTAGACAACATATAATATGCGAGTGCGACGTCCTCGTAACTGTACAAAATCCATTTTGGTCAAATATGCCTTAATATTATAATATGCTGCTCATAGCTCATATATTATATGCATATATATATATATATATATATATATATATATATATGCTTTGTCGATTTAATCTGAATAATGTGTATGTTGACATGTTGTATGTATTGTGATTTATTCAAGACCAGTTCAAATTAAGTAGGTACCTATGTTCGTTTAATTGTAATTTAAAACACAATTTATATTTGACATAATACCTATAATAAAATGTATAATATGTTCATATTATGGAGGATGGTCTTATACTCGTAATTCGTATGGTGTATAATAAATAATAATATATAGGTAATATAGGTGTACTAATATACTCTAGCTACTGTTACCGCTTATATTATATAACGCCCTAAGTACCTAAGGCCCGTTTTACATGGCCGCGTACCATTCGCGACGTATCGTACGCGCGCGTTTTCGATTACATTGGTTAAATACATACGCGTCACTTCGACGAGGACGCGTTTCCGAGTATATTATGATAATACAATGTGTTAGAAAATAGAAACAACAATGTATTAAAATATAAATAATATTATAATATACCTACTATATAAATGTTATATATTATTTTATTCTATATTTATATATTATATGTGATAATTCTATCATAATTCATAAATATATTTTAAATATGATAATCTATAAATATATAATATATATAATGTATATGTTTTTTCTACGTTGGCATCTAGCAGTTTATTATCGGGTTTGTCCAAATACGTACGCCCGCAGCTGCGTAAAGCCATAAAGCATCTATTAATAATCACAGATATAGATAATAAACTAGATTGCTAGGTTCCCTACATTAACCATATAAACGTTTGAAGCCACAAATCCGCCATTATTAGTACACAATAATTTCTCACTATAATAAATATATTATATTGATCTATGAATTCATGTTTAAAAAATTTTAAATTTGTAAACGTATTTTTCGTGAAGTCGTGAAGCTAAAAAGTTCATTTTATTATTTGACGTTAGTTAAATAATTTATAATTTAATGTCGTCTAATTAATTTGAAATGTAGATGATAATCAATTGAATAATTTCATACCTATTATGTTTATAATTTATGTATTAACTTATAAATTAAGTAAGTGTATTACAATACTATTTTATTACCAATTATATTATTATTTGTTAATAATACTAAGGTATGTAGGTATATTTAATTGAGCAATTTCTTAACTGCAGTTAGAGTAGGTGTATTTTGACAAATAAAAACAATGTTATATTGCATAAAAAAATAAATACTTTTACATGTTATAAAATAAGATTGTTTTATGAAGTTTTTGCCTCCTACTAACCATTTTCATTAAAGATGATTTTTATATTTTACTATAAGAATGTAATCGTATGTTCAAATATGTATGCCAAATTAGGTTTATTAATTTTATTTTATGTGGTCTTGCATGTATGTAAATATTTTGTACGCTTAGTACAACATTTACAAGTATATACAGGTCAAACAGGAGTTAGCATATTATGTACTATAACTATTTTCTATGAAAAAAGTATAAATAAATAATGAGTATTGAGAATAATAGGTTTATTGTATAAATAATATAATATTTAGGTAATAATATATTATATATTATATAATGTGTTAAACAACAACAGACTGGTTTTAACAAATAATTCATTTATTGTCTAAAATTTTAAATCATACATTTAAAGAATTAAATACTACATTAATATTATAATCAAAAAATATATTTAAAAAAATATACAATCATAATTTATTGTGACAAAAATGAATATAATGAATATCAATGAACAGACAAAAAAAAAATTACATTTCAAATATTTTAAACTTAAATTCAAATTTAGGTTTTCAGCATGCATTTGACCTACTCAAAATGGCGGATAATAACTTCACATCATATCACTAGTTAGCAATCTAGTTTATTATCTATATCTGTGTTAATAATAGAGTTTTCCGAGTATAGACGCAAACGTTAATAACGACCGATTGATTATAGTGATTATACTTCTATATCAGTAATAATAATATTATATTTTTAATTTTATCATTAGGTATATTTACAATCAGAAATCGCCAAATCGGAACAATGTATTAAAATAAACGATTAACAAATTATTACGATTAAAATTTAAAACCAGACGACGCTGCGAGCACGACGGTCGACAGCGACGATACGCATTTCACGCACCAAACGATTGTTTAAGTTTAATTATTTTCATAGTTTCATATTATTATTGTGACTTGTGATTTTTGAGTTTTTGACTGTTCCGAGCTGTCACTATTTCCGTACGATATCACATCCATATTAGTTCAAAAATATACGTTCCTTTCAACTTTGATTTGGCAAGACTATTAATTGGTAACTGCCAACTGGTAAGTAAAATATATACATTAATTTACAGATAATCTACCTACTTCATTTATCATTTATTATAGATATAGACAGGCAAATGTTATTAACGGTGATTAAAAATTAACTGCTTTTAATTGTATTTATCATAAAATAGATAGGTATATTTTAATGTACCTACCAGTGGCGTAACTGGTTGCATAGGTGTGCATTGCACAGGGGCCTGGGGCCTAAAAGGTCCAAAAGGGGACCTATGAATTTTGATACTTTGTTTAAAATATGTATATTAAAATTTTATATTTTGTTAATATTTTAAATTATTTTATAATAAATAATAAATTACAATAAAACCATAATATTTTATATTACGAAGAATTTTATCTATAAATATTATACTATTATTTGGCCATACTGTCATAGATATTACCTCGGATATTACAATATTATTCCCGTATAGAGTATAAAAATAAATCGCCCATGAAACGGGTAGAAATATTGCCATTAGAACATGTTTTTTCATTTACATCATAAATGTAATGTGTAATTGTTTAATTTTATTCGTATAACTATTTTTAGGGGCCACAAAATAATATTGCACATCGGCTAGAATTTTATAGTTACGCCACTGGTGTTTGGTACCTACCCATACGCCATTCATAGTAGGTATTCATAGGGGCGCCGAAATATAAAAATATATGTAGGGCAAATCATAATTGACAACCCACCCACCCACCTTACCTAAATACCTATTTGGTAAGTTAATTGTCTTAATTGCATTCAATAAGGCAGTTATAATATAGATATATCCTTAATACGTTCATAAAACTGTGTTATGCGTGTAACAAGCAAAAATCCATAATTTTGGTACCCACTTTAGAATCATACAAATAAATAATTACTAATAAGAAATATATAGTACTTACTGAAATTTACAGAGGTATAAAGGTATTTATAAAAAATGTGTGTATTTTTATGTTCCTCAATTTACAGGTTTGATTAGTACTACCTATTTATGCAAACATAGATATTATGTTTAGATTCAATATAAAATATGTATATAATTATAGTTCATTAGTAATACTAGTAATTAAATACAAATGTATAAACTCAAACTCATTGCTTACATTTTTAATATTAAATAATAATAACATATTGTCATAACAAATCAATTTTTAATTATTTAATATTATAAATTCATATTAATTGAATAGAAATAACAAATTATTATAATCAATGGTGGAATGTATTTACAAAAAGAAAAATTAAACATTTGTTCATAAAAAATATATAACTTAAACATACATTAACAAAGTACATTAATACACTAATGCTTTACATAAGCGGGAACTTTTTCCAGCTAGCGATAAAATTATATTGTCTACTACTGGATCTAAGTCTTTTTCACAACTGATTTTCATCAAGTTTTCTAACCTATCCTGTAGCATGGAAGTTCGAAGTTTAGTTTTTATCAGTTTTAATTTCGAGAATGAACGCTCTACACTACAACTAGAAATTGGAAGAATGACTGATAATTTTAATGCTACATACAAATTTGGAAAACAACTGGTTAAATTAGCTGTACAAAACATTTGAAAAATTTTTTTAGTACTTCCAATGTTTTTAATTGTTCTTTGATCATCCCAAGTTTCATTTAAATCATCATATGTATTTAGTTCAAGCATAGAAATGTCATCATTATTATCATTTTCATCTTCATCATCACTTGAATTATTATTACTAACATCATGCAAAAACTTTGGTAAATTTAAGTTATTCTCAAATTCATTGAAATTTTTACAAAACTGCATATATTCAGAAATCAAACAATCTCTATTAATTTTTGAATAGACCTCACATAACTCTATAAATGAATCTTTTGGTAGCATTGTTGGATCATTGTGCACTTCTTGTATTCTACGATATGAGAGCAATGCTATGTCTCTTAATGGTCCAATATTTGTGGTTTCAAACCGGTCACTCAATTCATTTAGAGTCATATCTATTACAGCATTGTAAGTTTCTACCTCAAACTTTTTAGTTGGACAAACAATAGGATCATCTTGCATTAGTTCACCTAAATAATTAATAAAATACAATTAGTTGTTTTATTCACTAAAAATAACTAATATATAATTTAACTTTGAAAATTTTTTTTAGTTAACTACATTGTAAAATTGAAATAAATAATATCATACCTGCTTTAATTGGAACACGCCTAGGTCTGATATTTTTTAATGGTAAAAAATCTGTGTCACTCTCATTGATAAAATTATCTGTTAATTTTATAATTTCCTCAAATGAATTATTTGCTCTCAATTTTCTAATCGAATTAATTGTTTTAGTTACGATACTTGTTGCCAATAAAATATCCATATCATGTGTTTGAATTGTCTTGTAACTACTTCTAATATGTCAAATAGCTTTTTGAATGTGAAAGCAGTTAATAAAATCTCCGTGATGTAAAATATTCTATAAGACCACTACAATTGGCACCAACAGTTGCATCAGTAACACCTTCAAGATTTTTTATTTCTTCCAATGTTTGTAAAACTGCATGATGGAACTTGAAAACTACATTCAAAGCTGCTGAATGGGAATTCCAACGTGTTGTACAGACTCGTTTAACAGCATGTTGTTGGGTGTATTTTAAGTCTGAGTGTTTTTTTTGAGCTTCTCTAAATGTTGCTGCTCTTTTTTTTGAACACCATAACAAGACATATAGACTTTCCAAATTTCCAAACAAGTCTCTTGAATTTGAGTCACAGGATACAGCTTGCTTGACTACCAAGGCTAGTCGGTGGGCATGACACCATACATACAAAGCTTGTGGACATTCTCTGTTTATATGTGCTTGTAAGCCTTTGTAATTTCCTCGCATGTTTGAAGCACCATCATAAGACTGCCCAACAAGGCAATCTTTCCAATTAAGTTTTTCTTTTTCCATAATAGCAACAAATAAGCTGTACAAGTCTTTTCCTGTTGTAATAGGTGATTCTTTAATAGCAATGACTCTTTCGTGAATTAACCCAAATTTATCATCAACATATCTAATAACAAATGATACTTGTTCGCGACGTGAAGCATCAAAAGTAGAATCAATAGATATACTAAACATATTGGATTGAACAACTGCTTGTTGAATTTGAGAGGAAATATCATGAGATATTGAATCTATTAACTGATTCTGTCTTTCCCAGGTAACAAAAGAAATTTGACCTTTTTTTTTAGTTTTATACTATTTAAATGGTCAGATAATGGAGCTGAACTTTTAGCTATTAAAATAACCAAGTCTTTGAAATTACCACCAGGCGAACTTACTGACCAGTTATCTCTATGACCTCGAAAAGCCAGATTGTGTCTTGCTAAGTATAAAACAATGTCTATAATTTCATTTATTACTTGTCGATTCATTGCGACTTCAATTTTACGCTGGTATTCCAAACTAGGCAAAATTGGAGTTGAAGTTTTTCGAAGTTTATACTTTAATGTGGCGTTTATGTGATCATTTGTAAGTTCATGATACTCTATTCCAGAAGACAAGTTTTTCCATGAGTCAAATCCATTTTTTGTCCATGATTTTTCTAAATTTTTGTGCAAATTTGTCCCAAATAAAAAACAATGCATGCAATATATTTTGTTTTTGCTTGGAGAATATGACAGCCAATCGCGGAGACATTTTGTTTTGTCAGGAAGAATCCGGTAATAGTATATTTCTTTAAAGCTTCTATTTTCTTTTGAACCATTTTTAGGAAAACTCTTTCCTGGAAGATCATTTGACAATGGTTGACAAGGACCTAGTTCTAATATTAAACTTCTAATTTCCGGTTTATATGTTTTAACTTGACAAAATGTGCTGGATCATTTCTGAACATGTCTACAGTCTCCATCTCAGTATCCACTTCGATATCGACAGTCTCCATGTTAGTATTGATAAAATTCATATCTATATAAATATATATATAAAAAAAACTATTATTACCAACCTTTATTTTATTAAATATTTGTAAATATTATATATTATAAACATTTTTACTTACCATTTTTATTAAAAGGATTACCACTATCTTGATCAATTTCTTTTACGATTTGACTAAATGTATTACCCACAACAGAGTCCAAAACTAAAAATGTGTATTTAAATGGGAATTAGAACAACATTTAAAACAGCATACTATAAACATTTTTACCTACCATTTTTATTAAAAGGATTACCACTATCTTGATCAATTTCTTTTACGATTTGACTAAATGTATTACCCACAACAGAGTCCAAAACTAAAAATGTGTATTTAAATGGGCATTAGAACAACATTTAAAACAGCATACTATAAACATTTTTACCTACCATTTTTATTAAAAGGATTACCACTATCTTGATCAATTTCTTTTACGATTTGACTAAATGTATTACCCACAACAGAGTCCAAAACTAAAAATGTGTATTTAAATGGGAATTAGAACAACATTTAAAACAGCATACTATAAACATTTTTACCTACCATTTTTATTAAAAGGATTACCACTATCTTGATCAATTTCTTTTACGATTTGACTAAATGTATTACCCACAACAGAGTCCAAAACTAAAAATGTGTATTTAAATGGGAATTAGAACAACATTTAAAACAGCATACTATAAACATTTTTACCTACCATTTTTATTAAAAGGATTACCACTATCTTGATCAATTTCTTTTACGATTTGACTAAATGTATTACCCACAACAGAGTCCAAAACTAAAAATGTGTATTTAAATGGGAATTAGAACAACATTTAAAACAGCATACTATAAACATTTTTACCCACCATTTTTATTAAAAGGATTACCACTATCTTGATCAATTTCTTTTACGATTTGACTAAATGTATTACCCACAACAGAGTCCAAAACTAAAAATGTGTATTTAAATGGGCATTAGAACAACATTTAAAACAGCATACTATAAACATTTTTACCTACCATTTTTATTAAAAGGATTACCACTATCTTGATCAATTTCGTTTACGATTTGACTAAATGTATTACCCACAACAGAGTCCAAAACTAAAAATGTGTATTTAAATAGGCATTAGAACAACTTTTAAAACAGCATATTATTATATTATTATTTTGATATTATCAAACATTTTTACCTACCGTTTTTATTTACTGAACTGGGAGTAAGAATCATGTCTTTTTTCTTAATTTGCTCATGAACACTAGAACCTGGATCATTTATGAACGCTAAAATACATTTATTAAAAGATACTAAAATAAGTACTAAATTGTTATAAATAAATTGGTTTTATTTTATACGTTGTAATATACATGACTAGATCACGGATTTTTATGCACTAAGAAGTAACGAAATATGCCATATTATAATATGCCTCGTAATATGCAGTAAAATTTATTCACAAATAATTAATTAGGTACTTAAATACTTAATGAAACAAAAATGTCTTAAACATTTTTTGAACTTAATGTATTTTTATAAATGTTGTCTTTATTTCAATTATTATAATGCCAACAAAATTCTGTTTAATATTCCTACTTGACAAAATATTATTTTATAATTTTTTTTTTTAAATTTTCTGTTAATTATGCAATAAATTTCGAATTTTGTAAACATTTGCAAAAATATGCAATAACTATTAAATATTTATCAAAGTTTAAGACTTAAGTAATTACCATTTGGAGTTGGATAAGGATAACGAATTATATCGGTATCCATACATATTTTCTTCGGTTTCGGTGTATTAAAAAAGGAAGTAATGCTTCGAGAATTAATTTTCGTTTTACGTTGCTTACAATTGTCCAGGTGTCTTTTCCAATTTGTAATATTCAGGTTTTCTCGTTTTTTACCGCATACACACATCAATTTTTCAGATTCCGACATAATAAATTTGTAATTAATAACACGTGAGAATTTTAAAAATAAATAATTACGTATAATGTAGAATCAACACTATAATAATTAAATGATGCACAGTTTACACAAGAGCTAAATAAATAAAAAATGCCAAATGGTAACACAGCACACGACTGACGGACTGAATGAAGAATTATGTGAAAATTAATATTTAATAATGTTTTCATCGATAAAATAATAATTATATATAATAATATATACTTTTATTATTTTATAATAAAACCATAAAATCTAAAAATATTTTTGATATTATACTGGCATACTACCACTTTACGGGTATTCCATGTGATTACGATATTCCGCGATAATTTTAGATTTTTCGTTACAATTATTGTACCAACCATCATTACATGTGTTGACGTATTTCCTGTTATTTATTCGATATTTTAATGAAAAATACCCAGTATTCACTAACTACAAACTGTATAGTGTATAATATGACATTCAACAGTTAACGCAGTACAAAATAATACAAATATACAATTCAACGGCCCGAGTTACGAATAAATGAATAATGTAAATCATAACATTTAAGTTGTTAAAATAGCTATATTATCGTTATACGTCCTGTAATATTCTAAACTATTAACTATTCTTATAATATTGTATTAGTTACCCAACTACAATAGGTATTATATTATAGTGTATTACGTATAATAATTATTATACTTTACATAGGTACCTAATATATTTCTTATATATCTTTCTTACAGTGAATATCTATCAATTCTATCAGGCATCAATTACTGCCCACTCGGCACCCACCCACCCACCCATTTCAATATGTAGGGCAGTCGCCCTACATCAATATAGGTCTCGGCGCCCCTGGGTATTCATACAAATGTATTATACCTAAGTGTTT
The DNA here is from genome assembly GCF_020184175.1 of Aphis gossypii. Classification (NCBI taxonomy): domain Eukaryota; kingdom Metazoa; phylum Arthropoda; class Insecta; order Hemiptera; family Aphididae; genus Aphis; species Aphis gossypii. Next base: position 1,208,386 of record NC_065533.1, read on the forward strand.
AAAATAGTTGTGTATAGAATTATGAATGATATTTAAATATTTTCTGAAATTAAAATATTTAAATCAACAATAATATATACCTACATAAGTTAATAACCTACCTACTTATTTAAACATGTTATGCAGTCTGTATTTATTAATATATAGCAGTATAGCTTAAGTAAAACATCAAACCTACCTAAAATTGTATTTAAATAAAATAATTAAGCAGTATACCTATCAATTATATAAAATTTGTTTTACCTATCAACTCTGACCAGTATAGTATTCCATATTCAGATAAAATGTCATATCGAAAATAATCAAATCTAAGTAGTCGATCAAAACGAAGAAGAGTAGAAGATGAGTTACGGAATATTAATATCTCTTTTAATATCAGTGAAGATGTCATGGTGGTTAATTATGATATTCCTTCTTTAATTGTACCTAATAAAAGTGGACCACAATCTAAAAGTATAGTTGAAATTGATCTGCCAACAAATCCAAATGAAAATAATACTTTTATAAATTTAAATTTAAACCAAAATCGAATTCAAAATACTACTGAACTAACTGAAGATCCAATTTATGACTCGGCTGATGATGAAATTAAGTATTTATCATCTGAAACCGATGAAGATGATGATATACATTTATTAAACAATGACAATGACATATCTTCTATTATATCATTAATTACACAATGGGTCATTACATATAATATTCCTCAAAATGCTTTAAGCAAATTATTATTAATATTTAGACAACATAGTTGCTTTGAAACTATTCCTAAAGATGCTAGAACTATAATGCTCTCCAATAATGCAAAACCTAATCTGCGTGTGGTAGAACCAAGTAAATATCACAATTTTGGTATTGCCAATGGTATTAAAAAAAATATATCAGAATGTTCAAAAGATAATTTAAATATTCAAATAGTTGTGGGAATCGATGGATTGTCACTATTTAAAAGTAATTCTGAACAGTTTTGGCCAATACTAGCTTACATATATCCTAACAATGAGAGTGTATTTCCAATTGGAATATATTGTGGAAAAGAAAAACCAAAGGATAGCAATGATTTTATTAAAGATTTTATTGATGAATCTAAAGTTTTAATTGAACAAGGTCTTTAGATTGATAGTAAAAAGTACAATTTTTCCATTCGAACTATGTGTTGCGATGTGCCTGCAAAATCATATATTTTAAAGATAAAAGGACATTCGGGGTTTTATTCCTGCTCAAAATGTGAAATTGAATTTGAATACTTGGCCAATAGAATTTGTTTTCCATATACACCATCCATAAGATGTCCGCCAACAAGGACTCATCAAAATTATTTAGTTCCAGTCACAAGAAGAACATCATGTAGGTAACACTTCTCTTTTGGCAACATTGCCAATGTTTAATGTTGTTACTACCTTTTCTTTAGATTACATGCATTTGGTGTGCCTAGGGACTGTATGAAAACTCATAATGTTATGGATCAAAGGACCAATTAGAATCCGACATCCGTCATGGAAAATCGAAGAAATGTCTAAAGCATTAGAACAATTGAAAATCCACGTGCCTTGCGAATTTGCTAGAAAACCTAGAACACTACTTGAAGTGAGTGGTTGGAAAGCGATTGAATTTAGAAATTTTTTAGTATATATTGGTATAATTGTAACTAAACCTATTTTACATGATGAACAATGGAAACATTTTTTTGGTTTAAGTGTGGCAATGATAATTTTATTAAGTCCTGATTATGCAAAGTATATTAATGTTTCTCGTATACTATTAGATAATTTTGTTAACAATTTTGAAAAAATGTATGGCCGTCATCTTATCTCGCATAACATTCATGGTATAACCCATATTTATGAAGATTATGACCGATTTGGACCGTTTGATACTTGCTCAGCATTTCCATTTGAACATTTTATGTGCTCATTAAAAAGAATGCTGAGAAAGCCAAACAAGCCTTTAGAACAAGTTGTGAATAGATATAAAGAAATTTGTGACTTAAAATCAACCATAAAACTAAAAAAAACTTTAAACCGGTTAGCTGGTTTGCACAAATGTGGCCCTGTTTTAGAGTATATCAAGACTGGAGATCAATTTAGAACCATAATATTCGAAACAATGAGTATTAAAACACATATTGAAGCTGACTCATACTTTTTCACTCATGATCATAATGTTTTAAAAATTTTGAACATAATTCAAAACAAAAACACTGAAGATATTATTTTAATATGTAAACAGTTTGAAAACAAACGCCCATTAATCATTAAACTTATTGAATCAAAATGTTTAAATATTTATATTGTTAACCAATTATCAGATAATTATGTATCGTATACCATTAATAATATTAAAAATAAAATGATAGTTTTACCATTTAATAACAATTTTATTGCATTACCAATAATACATTCTACAAAAAAAATGTTATAGGTAGCCTTATGTTTATAATGTTTAATTAATATACTTGCATTGGATTGTATTAAAATACATAGTCTTAAGACAAGTTTTAGTCATTTATGTTTTTATGTTTGTTTTAATTGTATACAATTCATTACCCCTATACATAGGCACCTAAATATGTATTTATTATGTTTAGTATAAATTAACTTAAATGCACATCCAATTGTTTATTTTATTTTGTTTTTAGATTTGTCTAGCTATTTATAATTATACAATGTGGTGTGTAGTTGTTTTTAAGGATGATAATTCGGTTGAAGCTGTGCCTTCGCATTGGTATAAAAACCATAGATGCGCTTGGCCGAGAAAAAATGCTAAAAAAATGATAACACGCAGATCATTACCAAATATATTGAAATTTGATTATTTAGAAGGCCGTAAATTGAATAATAAAAGCTATGGTAAGTGTATATTTGAATATAATGATACAAATTGTTTTATGCTTTTATTAAAATATGGTACTTAACATGATATAGATTAATCTGTATAGTAGGTATATTAGTATTTATACAATATCTATCTGCATATTTATATACACATATCTGATATTACAATATAGTATAGATGCCTATGGTTTAGTTAAATATACATTTGTTCATGTAATTTATGTTTATAATAGTTGTACATTGGTTTTTTTTCCAGAAACTTATGAAATAGCTCGTAACAAAGCTAAAATATCTGAAATTACCTCTGATCTATCTACTACTGAACTATCTGAATCAACCCAAAACTTATACCATACAAAAAACATTAAAAAAAGGAAAATTGAAAAAAAGAAAAAATTGTATAATGAGAAAATGTGGAGTCCAGCTTCTGATGATGATTTAAGTAATTTTTAAAAAATCATAAACAATAATTCAAAGACTAATAAAGTACTATATTATGTACTCTTTTATATTTTAAGTTAAACAAGAAGATATCAATACAGCAATGGAATCCAATACATCTATGGAATTGAACATTGTGAATGGTCATTTCCTATATGTCAGACAATCATTGTTAATACTACAGTTAATATTACACCAATTAAGAATGATACAATTTTATATAACATTTATTTAATACAATTTTAGTTACACCAACCGATTCAACATTACAAACAGATAATATCCCCAGTGGAACATTAAATGTAAAAAGAAAGCTAAGTTATTATGTAGAACATTGTAGTTTACCAGAGTCTCCAAAAATTCAGAAAGGTTAGTAAAAAATAAAAATAAAAATACTTACTATTATTAATAATGTTAGTAGTTATAAATAGGTAACTAATATTTAAAACATATTAGGCTTATAAATATTAATTCAACTGGAGTCCCTACACATATTATTAAAAATGTCATGCTTTGTTTTTGAATAATGTCTGTGCAAGGTCAATTTGCAATAATTACCTACCCCAATTGTCATGTTGGTATATTTAATCCATATATAACAGTAAATCATTGAAATATCCCTTGTATACAATTTATAAAATATTTAAAAAATATTAATATTTTGATAAAAATAAATACATTTTTATTAGGTCCGGAATTTCCATCAAATACCATAATTTTTTCATCATCTTCTCCATTTAAAGTGACGACTGAAGAAAATATACCTCAAGCTGTTCAACCACTTCAAATTGAGAGTACTAGTAACAGAAAAGAAAAAAACTTATTCGATTTGTCAGACTATCAACCTTCTTCTCAACAATTGTTGAATTTGCCAGCTGACTATCAACCTGCTCAAAAAGATAAATTTGTATTGTATACAAATTTAGATTTAAATTAAATAGATAATATCATAATTATTCTCGCAAGTAGTAGATTTGATGGACATGTTTGTAGATAGTATACATAAAGATAATACTGACAACTATTATATTATATTTACTTTGTTATTTAATTATAATATGGTGTTCTGAGTCTCAAGAGTTCAATTAAAATTATTGGTATTCTCAATATATATATTATATAGTATAGCAAATGATTAAAATATTTTTAGTATTATTAATATCATAAATTAAAGTCTTATAAATAGAATAAATAATAATAAAAGTTAAGCGTTAGTTTTAAAACTAAAAATTATAGGAAACTATAATATGTTTTTAGAAAAATATTAGTAATTAATATGTATATAATATGTGTTTTTAGTAATTATAAGACTATTTAATATATTGTATAATTATTTCTATAATATGATATTTTTTAGATCGTATGTACAAAATGAACCGTACCATATGTAATATCAAGTATGATATTATGTCACTATCTGATAAAATCGATAGTTTAGTAAATAAATCTGAAAAAAACTGGGCTTGGTTATGGTGAGATGTTAACTGATGAGAATACATTTCAAAAGGAAATATTTCAAATCCTTCCTATTGAAAATGAAGAAGACTTGTCGTTGTTTGAATCCAAATTTTCCAATCAGAAATTCAGAAAAAAAGTTGTAAATTTAATACCTAAATTAGTATTGATAAATTTAATTAATTTGATTATTTGGGTACAACATTTTGATATAAGTATGTAGTTCATTTGGAAATCGATCAGAAATTTGTAAGATACTTTTTGTTACACTTGTTGTTATGATGACATTATTAATAATAAACTGGTCAATATCATATTAATATAATATAATTATAATAATTTCTTTTAAAGGAAGATTGTGAAACTGCATTTTGAAACTATTTATTTGGATGATTAAACTGTTATAGATTATTGATGATTTATTGTTAAATTTGAAAATATGTTTGAACAATAAGACTTAAATATTAAGTTAATGTTTGAGATTAAAATATTGTTGATAAAATTATAAATTTGTATAACTTAAATAATTTACAAAAGGTGCAAATTTAGAGATAAAATTTGTCAGTTTCTAACAATCCTCTAAAAATATATATATAATGCATCTATAATTTTAACTTATAAAATATGTACAATTGAATTATTTTACAGACTTTAGAACTGAAGCAATTCCTTTTCAAAGATAAATTGCTGAATATATTTAGTTATAAAGGACAAAAAGGAAAAAAGGTGTTCTACACATTAACATTATGTTCAGTTATATTTGGTAATGACTGCGTTGTTATCTTTTATTTTTCATTATCCTGTCTACAACTAATATATATATATATATATATATATATAACTATAAATTATTAAAACAATTTTATTAATTATTTCCAGACTCCATCAAGCTCATGAAAAAATTCAATAAATTTGATACGATTGATGTAGAGGGGCCTCTAAAGATATTCATTTCGGGCGCTAAGTTCAGGGATGTGCCAAAACTAAAACTATTCAATCTATGAAGGATTGATTAATTTCAATTTTAAAATTTGTAATTCAGAGAATATAATTATAATAACAAATTGCTTTTGAATAGTAGTACAATAAAAGAAAATTGGTGCTAAATTTGTGTATTATAATTGTGCAGGTTATGTCCATACATTTTATAAATTATGAGCAAAATAAACATCAAGCAAATTCATAATCATATAATTTGTAATGTAGTTGTCAGCTGTTAAATAACTTTTTAACAGTCATAATTATTAATTATGTTTTTAAATGTCTACCATAAACATATAATGTAGTCATAACTTTAAAAAGTAGTCCATCTCTGAAAAGATATATCGGTGACAAAATACCAAATGAGGAGCACAAAAATAATTTTGGTGTTAAATTTGAAGGCACAATTTTTTATATTTTTAATATATTATATTTATTTTTAATGATGACCTGGTCTAATATAAATGTATAGAGTTAGTGATGCAAGTAACACTAATTAGCATACACAAATATTATATTATAATTATAAATGCTGTAGTTATTAAAAAGATTATTAAAAATTTAAGAATCAATTAAATAGAACAAAATAATGTAAAAATACACATTATGTATATTACCTACAATATATTTATAATAAGATAAATACACTATACTAGTATATTATAGTATAGTAGCACCTCCCAACCATATTAAAATATAATGAAAATTATATTTTTAAGTTGTTTAAACAACAGTTTAGTAAAATAATTATGAAATGTTTAAAAAATATATTTTATTAATAATAATAAAAAATGTTTTTCTAACATAATTTGTGTGTTAATTTAAAGATATTATAAAAATAATGATAAATCATTATTTTATTTTTGATAATTATCAAATGTCAAACTGTTGGCCAAATAACATTATATAATCAATAAAATAACATTTTTTTGATGAGCATATAATGAAACTGTAACAATTATTTAATGATATAATTAAAAATAAAATATTTTGTTGATATAAAAAAAAACAATTTCTTGCTATCTGGGACATGCCACTAATGTCCTCCGTGGTCGAGAATTCAGCGCCTCCCGTTTAGCTGGAACGTGCGGCGTCCGGCAACACTGCGCGACAACAACAACATGTCTTCTGGCCGTTATGTTTTTTGTTGCTGCTCGGTGTTCACGTCGTCAAGTTCTTGATTCTATTAGTAATTGATAAGAAGCACGTGTATTTTTTTTTCATTATTGGCTTTTCCTACAAGTTGTGTTATATATTCGTTCGAAGAACCGTGTTTTTGGCAATCTTTTGTTGTTGCTTCGCCATTCGCCAGTTCCGGTACGATTAGTTTAATCCAGCTTTGGATACGGCCAGCTCCGGTTTGCTTGGCGCTAAGCTATAGACGTTCCATCTTGCCAGTTCCGGTCAATCAAGAAGAATTCCAGAGTTTCCTATTTCCATTTTTTCCTTAAGATACCACTCTATTATAATAATTTATTTAATAAGTATTATTTGTTATTAAAGACAGACGATCTATTTATTATATTATTACTCGTATGAGTTATCATTTATTTGTACTTGGTTGAATATGATATTTTGTATATTATGATCTAAGTTGTGTTCATTATTTATTTATTATATATTACTTGTATCTCTCACCTCTTCCTTCTCCAGAGCACTAGTCATCGCCGTTCACGAGCCAACTAAGGTAAGTACGATGTCCGCGAAACATTTATACTGACTAAAACTCTTTTCTACATCACACGAGGTTATTGGTGCATATTTAAATAACGCGATTTGTCCTGGAGTTAAATCAATATCGATATCTTAGATAGATAATATTTGTACTCTAGAAATTTCTGTATCAGAAAATAATAATATTATGTTGTATTATGTATCAAATGAAGAGCTTTTTGATATTCTTCATACTACTCATTCATCTATTGGACACGGTGGGAGAAATCGAATGCTTGCGGAAATAAAAAATAAGTATTGTAATATAACTAAGGAAACAATTATGCTATATTTACAAATTTGTTCACTCTGCCAAAAAAAATCTACTAATAGAAAAAGAGGACTGGTTTCCAAACCAATATTACACAATGCTTTTAACTCGAGAGCACAAGTAGATTTAATAGATATGCAGTCTCAACGTTTTAACGATTTTCGGTTTATTTTTTGTTATCAAGACCATTTAACGAAATTCGTAATTTTAAGGCCTTTAAAAAGTAAACGTGCAGAGGAGATTGCATATAATTTACTTGACATTTACACGACCTTTGCCGCACCGGCTATTTTGCAGTCAGATAATGGCCGTGAATTCGTAAATTCGACTATGACTGAACTACACAATATGTGGGAAAACGTAAAAATTGTTCACGGTAAACCGAGGCACAGCCAGAGCCAAGGTTCACGAGCAAATAGAGATGTAGAGGATATGTTGGCTACGTGGATGGCAGAAAACAACAGTATAGATTGGCCCTCTGGTTTGAAATTTATTCAGTTTCAGAAAAACCAAGCTCTTCATTCAGGTAAAAAAAAAGTATTTATAGTATACCTACTTAAAATAATATAAAGTACTTACCCACTTTAAAAAAAAAATTATTTTATGAAATAGGTTTTTAATTTATATGTTTAAAATTGGTTGACATTGGTTGCATATTATAATAGTAATAAAATATAAATTAGTATTTTTTTATTTTTATTTTTTTTGTTTTTATGATTATTAATTAATGAAATAACTCCAGTTATTATTATTACTAATTGTATTCTAATCGGTTTCAATAATACTACAGTTGTTTGCTTATAATTAGAATGTTTGATAGTATATAGTGTATTAATGTGTTAAAATAATAAGGGCATTGTCGAAGTATTAGAGCATAATAACAATTATAGTATAATTGTTCCAAACTCATCTACGGTTATTTTATGGTTATTATAAAAATAGTAATTTTTTAAGGTATGGGAAGATCTCCTTATGAGGCCATGTTCGGCTGTACTGCCAGAACAGGACTATTATCGATTGATCTACCAAATGATGAAATAAATTCATTAAAAACAGAAGAAGATATAGAAAAATTATTTAATCAAATGCAAAAAACTGGATTAAATGATTTAGCACAAAATATTGAAGAAGTTGTTTCACCAATTGCAGAACAACAAGAAAATATGATAGATACAGGTAAATTAATATTATGTATTAAATTTTATAAAAATAATATATTATTTAAATATATTAGATACAAACCTAAGAAAGTGTGAAACATGTTTTATTTCCCTGGAAGCTGACAATGAAAGTACAAATTGCCTGAATTGCCAACGTCATGAGCAAATACAGAATGAAAGACATAAATCAAGTGAATGCCTCAAGAAACAAGCCAAAAAAATGATGACTATTTCGAATAAGAAATTTAGTCCACTAGAAGTTGGTACCACAGTTAAGGTTTCAATACCTGATGTTGATCGAGCACGGGGATCACCACGGAATCTATTAGCAGTTATCACCCAGGTTGAAGACGATTTATATAATATTAGGTACGGAAAACAGCATTATTAAGCATATGTATACTCAGTCGCAGATTGATTCTTGCAAAGAAAATTTCGTTGATTTGGAATCTGTAAATACCGAAAAAGAAATTACGTTGAGAGAAGCTTCAGGTTTTAATAGTGTCACTGGATCCCAAGGTTACAGAAGGTGCAATTGCAAACTTAAGTGTAGAACAAACAAATGAATTTGTCGATCAGCTGGTATATTGTGTAACTCAAAATGCCATAACAGCATGCCTTGCAAAAATAAATAATAAATAATAAATATAATATATTATTAGTAATAAAAAAATAATAAAACAAATATTAATAAGTATAGTCTGTAATTAATAAAATTGATGGGTATTTTTTATTTACGAATTAACCAACAGTCAATGGTTAATAACGTTAAGATTCGGTCATTGTGTAAAATTGTTTTATTTTATTTTGTAATTTACAACAATAACTTATTTTCTTAGATACTGACGTTATTACCCGGTAGTTAACGAAAATAACCTAGTGAATTGGCTTCTAACGTTAATGACTGGTTAATAACGTAAATATTCAATTTTCATCATTGACAGTAACATATACATATAATAATATATATATATATATCAGATATAATATTCAACTGTCGCGACAGATGCGGTCTGATGATCGGCGGACGGAGACGTAGCGTAACGCGCGGTTAAAGACAGACAAACGCCGCCGTCGCTCTCGGCGGTCGTCACCCACGCCGCGGGAGCTTCGGGGCTCATCGCCGACTCAGAAACTGGTTCGATTAATCGCTCGGGCGTCCCGATTGATTATCGAACGAGTGGTGATAACTAGGCAAGGGGGTCTAGCGGGTGAGATCGCGGTATTCGTGCGACAAGACCGTGTCAAAGTTTATAAAATCATGACAAGTTGGTTGACAATTTATTTTGGGTTAATTAAAATGGATTACCTACTTAGGAATTAAGTCTAAAATATTTATACTTATTTAAATCTGACCCCTATCCCCTTCCCCCATAGCCATGACCATGTGGGTTATCAGCTTCAATAATAATAAGGTATAAGGTTATTTTCTATTTATTGTTTATTAATTTATCCTTATATTGAACAATAAATTGAGTCAAAACTAAAAATGATAACTGAATACAAATAATTTTCTATTTAGGTATGTATTTATTTATCAATCGCAAATAAATATACTATAATAGAGATTTTTAATATGTTAAAACTTAATTTAGTTATTTTAAATTGATGCACATGTTATGTATAAGTTACCACTAAAATAGAAAATGTTTGAATTTTGAATGCCTGGTAGTATATTAGTGTTTGGGTAATGAGGTATGCATGTCTAAACAATGCAATGGATTTCATATTATATTATTTATATTTGACTACAGACATTATTAAAATTCTAATCAAAAGTGAAATTTTTTGATGTAGCCTTTTTACTGCTTCGAGTTTCCACTTATGCAATTTGTTTACTATGGTCATCAAATACATATGGTTCATTCATGAAACTTTCATATAAATATACATACTTCTGTAGTGTATGCGCCCAACTAGAGGGGCTACCCTAAGGACCACTTGGCGACGTCCGAGAGCGAATAAAATAATCAAAGTGTCTGGGGGGCGTGTTAGGGTAGGCAACTTAGTATACCCGACGCCTTGTTATAACCAGGTATGCGATCTAAGGTGCACTATGACAACGACGTCGTCGACAGGTGAGGATACACAAGGGAAATAGGATATGCCAATTTAGTTATTAGGGGGAAGCTCTGTGGGCGATTCGATTTGGTGCATTGCCCACAGAGCTTATATGACTAGGCAAAACCTTGAAAACTACTTAAAATTAAGTGGAGTCTGGAGGCAGTGGGCAGCACTCGAGGAACCTGATGATCTGTCGACCTAAGCGGCCTCCCACACACCACGGTGAGGTCTGGCGGTCTTACGCGGACGTGAGCAGCAGCACGATGATCGGCCGGAGGTGTTCTACGTGATGTTGGTGACGGTACCAGAACAACTAACAAAGACAACTAACGTAGACAGATATGCCGGATGTATGACTAACCTTCAGTGAGAGTCGGCGTGGCGAGAAGTGCACACGACAAGTCGGGTGGTGAATAAAATAATAACGCACCAATGTTTGGACGCCTGATTGGCAAAAAAGAGTATTCGAGCCGCACTGGCAACGAATAACAATAAAAATACAAGTATAATAATATAACTCGTTTTGATAATATTGCGCTCAATGCGACTTAATAAAAAATATTCCAAAAAAAACAGAAAAAAGACACCAATCGCTACAGTAGCGGACGAGCCGAAAAAACTACAACAAAGTAAAAGTAATTACGACAGAGAGAAAAAAAATAATAAAGGGCGTTGGTCTCAAAATAATAACAATAATAATAATAAAACATATGTGACCAAAGGCCGACTAATAATCTTTCACTAGAAAATAATATAATACAAAGAGAATAAATAACAATGATATTATAATAATTACACAACTACAAGGATGGAGTGGTGGATGAAGAGGAAGGAAGATAATTACGACGTCGTCGTCGTCGCTCAGACCACCGTCCCGCGATAACACATTGATTAGCGCGAACATGTAGCTTTTTTGTAATTAGTAAAAGCCTCCACTACCAGGGTTCTTAATTTTTGACTACCAACGCCCCCAAATTTTGAAACAAACAGAATTCGCAAAAAGCACCTTGGTACTTTTCAGAATATTCCAGCCAGTTATGAGCCTTCAGCCAATGGGGCTTGAACTCTCTCAACCTCTCTTTGCATTACAATCGAGTAAAGGATATGTATATGTAGCTGGTGGTATCCATACACCTTTAAGAATCTTAATCAATTTTGGTTGTATTAGTTGTAATAATGAACTAACACTACACAATATGGTACATGTATAATTAAGGACTGACAAAAGATTTAATTCTTACCAAATATCTATCAGCATCAGTCAAAATACTGTTAATATAACAGCTAATATCATGGACATTGAAATCAACAGCCTAATACACTAGGTAGGTAATTTAAATTAATATTCCCATTTTCCTCATAAATAAAATAATTAACATTAATTAGTTAAACAAATATTACCGGCAAGTCCACAACTTCATTTTCTGTAATGACCTTAGGGATCTTACTATTTTTTTTCATCCGCATCCGCGTATTTTATGGTAGACTTGGTAAAGCAAGTAAAATATGTGGTTATTTTTCTTTTATTAAACATCTATCACAATTTATAGCAGATAGTCAGAGTTTAAAAATGTATAATGCGCACACAGTATGACTGTATGAGACATGAGTAACGAGGTACGAGTAAGACAGCCAAAACAAAACACTGTGGTCTGTGTAACAAAATTTTGTGACAAACGTAATAATAATCGATGAATTGGCCAACTATAATGACATAGCTACGTATTATTGTATTAATACATTTTGGCCGATGGCCCGGTCATGGGAGGAGTGTGTTGTTATTGAATATTCATGATCACCGAGCTGGGTAATTCCCGTGTATTTTGTATAAGCTACTAATTACTAAATATTAATAATAATAACAGCCTTGTTCCTATAACGAGTCTAGAATCAAGATAATAATAATATACGCTCATAAGCGTTATTTTGAGAAAAATTAAAACAAAATGTAATAGGTACATTAACATTATAGTACAATATACATAATATAATATGTAATTGTTATAAATATTAAGGAAAAAAAACCCTGGGGGGATCTATCCCCCTCATCCCCTCACCATTTGACCACCACTGCATGAAAGTAATGTATGTAATATTTTTGTAGGTGTGATACTCAAACAAATTCCTGGAACAACATCGCTTTTAATCAATAAAGCTATCACAGGATGGTTTAAACATGCTGGAGACAGATATGAACGGCGAATACAAAAGTATAATCATTCAGATTCTGCAGATGAAGATTCCCCCCAGTTACTTAAAGATTAATATTTATCATGTATAAACAATTAACATTTTTGTATTGATTAAATAAAGTAATAAGTAATTTTATAATGTAACAATTAAATGTTACGAATATTATCAATTTAATAAGTAATACAAATTATAATTTGGGAACTAAATTATGCAATTTTTATTTGTTTTACCTATTATTAACATAATTAAACAGTTAATTAAGGTGTTAGTATTAGTATTATGATAATTTTATAAAATAAATTAAATTTAAAAACATATAATGTTCATAACCATGGAACACAATTATTCTAATGATGTACAATTGAATAGGACAAAAATAATTTGATGATTGACCATTTTGGGCAGCAATAGGAACATATTAGATTGGGTTTATATAAATTGATTCGAGATGAAGCAAGACCAAAATAGGACGTTGGACGACCCTTTTAGGAAGCAATATGAAATTTGATTGGTAGTGCCCATTTTGTTCCTAATAAGCAGTGTATGGGGTGGTCTTAAAACATGCATCAGGCACGCCTATGTTATGCCGTAGTCCTACCTAGACTAGTCCAGGAACAAAACCGGTAGTTCCCACTGTTTTTTTTTTTTTTTTGGTTTTCGGTTATTGAGACTATACCGCCAAACAAATTTCTCTCCATCTATCTCTATCTTCTGCCACTACTCTCCATGGTATCTCTGGTTCAATGTTTTCCACGTCCCTTTTTACACAGTCTTCCCAGCGTAAGCGTGGTCTTCCTAAGGGTCTCTTACCGACCGGGTTCTCTTTGATTGTTGTTCTGACTATGGATCCTACTCACCGCCATGCATGTCCTGCCCAGGTTAATCTCCTTTTCTTGATTTCATTCGCGATGTTCGGTCTCTGAAACAACTCCTCGAGTTCTTTATTCTGCGGTTTTCGCCATACACCTGTGTTTGTGTCGAAGCATGGGCCGTAGATTTTCCGTGGGATTCTCCTTTCAAATACTTTTATTCTGGTTTCTTCTGTTTTTCTAAATGGCCATATTTCAGCGGCATACAGTACTATGGGTCGTATCAGGGTCATGTACATTTGTATCTTCAGGTTTGTCGATAATGTTCTTGAGCTCAGTACTTTTCCAAGACCAAAAAAACTTTTGTTGCCTTTTTGTATCTTAGCACTGACTTCCATCTTCAGATCGTTATCTTGTGTTATCAAGTGCCCCAAGTATTTTAAATGTGTGACTCTTTTGAATACATGCCCTTCTACATTCATAGATTGTCCTTGTTGATATTCTCTGTCCTGGCGACTTAATATCATGTACTCTGTTTTTTCGTCGTTTTATCTCCAGTCCGACCTTACTATCCATCATGATGAGTTTCTTGCATACTTGTTTAACCGTTTCCTCAGTATCTCCTAATATCGCTATATCATCCGCATAAGCCAAGATATTTATGTTCGAGTTTCCCAATACTATTCCATTGTTACAATTTGCTGCTCTGATTACCTTTTCTAATATTAGGTTGAACAATATTGGTGATAGCGCATCTCCTTGTCTTAGGCCTGTCCTAACCGTTGCTGGCTCTTATAATTCCGATGCTACCTTTATTTTGATTTCTGTGTTTTGCAGAGTGGCCTCAATTAATTTTATTTTAAAGAGTTTGTTTGGGAACTTAAACTCTTTTAATATGTTTATTAGAATATGTCGGTGGACAGAATCGTATGCTTTTTTGAAATCTACAAATAGTATACATATGCTTTTATGGAATTCCCATGATTTTTCTATGATTTGTCTTAAGCTGAAGATTTGATCTATTGTTGATCTGTTGGGTCTAAAACCACCTTGATAATCTCCCAGCACCTCTTCCGCAATGGGTTAAATCCTATCTAAAATGCAATAGGACAAGATCTTATAGACCACATTCAATAGGGCTATTCCTCTGTAATTATTACATATTTGTGGGTCACCTTTTTTGTGGATTGGACATACGACTGCAACACTCCAACCTTCCGGTAGTATTTCCTGCTCCCAAATGTGGGTTAGTAACCTATATATATGTGTTAATGAATCTTCGTCCATCATTTTCATAATCTCACCTTGTATACCGTCCTCATCAGGTGATTTATAGTTCTTAAATCGCTTTATTTGTAATTCCACTTCTTGTTTTGACGGTATTGTACATTCGTTTAGGTTGGGTTCTGTCCTTGTCCAAGTAAAGGTTTCTATGGAGTCGTTGCAGTTAAGAAGATGTTCGAAATACGTTTTCCATCTCTCTACAATATCTGATCGGGCAGTAATTAGTGTTCCATCTTCCTTTACTAGGAACTTTTCATATTTTTTGTAACCTCCCTTTAGTGTCTTAATTTTTTTGTATAATTGTCGTGTATTATGTTCATTGTGATATTTTTCTGCTTCTTCCAAAATGTTTTTCGTATAGGCTCTTTTTTCTTACTTAAAGATTCGACTTGCTTCTTTTCTGCTTTCATTATACTTTGTTTTGTTTTCTTCATGGGAAGGGTCACTAAGGTACAAGTTTCTACATTTTTTCCTTTGATTTAGGGCTTTCTCACATCTCTTGTTGAACCAAGGTTTTTTAGTGTTTTTTGGTTTTCCCAGGACTTCAGATGATGTTTCTTTTATCATCTCCTGTACCCTCCTCCACATATTATTTATTGAACCTATACTATCTATATCTAATTCCCTGCTGCGTTTGTGTATCTCACTTTTAAAACGTTTACGGAAAACTTCATCTGTGAACTTAGTTATATCATATCTGTCAATTACCGTTGGTCTTGTTTCTGCCCTTCTCTTCAGTTTTGCTTTAATTTTTACCTTAACTAAATAGTGGTCAGAGTCACAGTCCACTCCTCGCATCGTTTTGACATCCATAATACTGTTTTTGAACCTGTCATTGACTAGTACATGGTTAATTTGATTTGTGTGATTCCCATCTGGTGACTTCCGTGTTCCTTTATTGATTTTTTATGGGGAAACATTGTGCTCTTGATCACTAAGCCTTTACTCGTTGCAAAGTCGATTGGGTTGAGTCCATTATTGTTAGTTACTTCATGCAAGCTATGGTGGCCAATGGTTGGTTTAAATATTAATTCTTTTCCAACTTTTGCATTAAGGTCTCCTAAAATAACCACTATTCTATTATTAGGTATTCCATCTACTACGTTCGTTAATTCATCATAGAAGTCGTCTAGGGCATGCCTATTACCTTCCTAGGAAGGTAATATTGTTGTTAAGGAACATGTATTAATATCGCACAGGTATTAATTATTTGTTATAAGTTAAAATAAATACCTGTCTTATACAAGTAGGAGATAGCACATTTTTGTTTACCAATTTTAAGAATGTGCTGTTTGTTTTGATATTAGATTAAATTGACCAATTATTAAGCTTTTAGATAAGATCATTATTTGTGTTACCTCGATCAATTTTTACGATATTTTAATTTTTTAACTAAATTATGACTTATGAGCATTTAAAAATATTAATATTTTACTTACTCATAACTAGATGTCGGAATAATATACTTTTGCATATTTGAGAATATTTTAAGATGAAAGAATATTTCGTATAATAAAGAATATTAGAGAATATATCGATTAATCTTATGGAATTTGTATATTTTTAGTTGTATGAACAAAAATTATATATAATATTAAATAAGTGTTTAGTCTGTTGTTATTAAGATAAATATAAATGGAATAATGATTTTGACGCTTAACAAGTTGCGTAGACTAAAAATTAATTGGAAAAATACTTCAAAAATAGCTCCAAACGTTCGTTTAGACCATACACATGTATACATACATAATATGTGTACCTATACATGTATCGGGTTCATAGATGTACCAAGTTTATATTGTGTAACATAATATTATGTGCGAGTGTAGTTAATTTAGTTGATATCCTATCCGTCTATAGTTCAGTGACTCGCGTCGTCCATGCGTAGAAACTAGTATTGTTGTACTGAGTGTAATTTTATTTTATTTAGGTAGTTGTTTGTTTTTATTTGTCTCGTGAAAATATTTTCAATATGCCGAAAATCCCATCAAGTACCTAAATCAAAAAATTTAATTATACAGTGGATACTACAATTAAATAAAAACAATGTAATTTTTACAACTGATGGTGCAACTCTTTTTTGTGAACTGTGTAACAAACACATACCGTGCATTAAAAAGTCTCAGATTACACAACACGTAGAGACATCTTCACACCAAGAAGCTCTAAAACTTAAGTTAAATACTTCAAAACAACTATTTTTATCTGAATCTACTTCAAAAAAAAAAAAAAAATGTAAATGAATTCTATGAAGACTTATGTTTAAGTTTTATTTCTGCTAATATACCGTAGTATAAATAACAAAATCTACAATTCCGCGAATTTATAGAAAAATATACTGGCAAACATATACCCGATGAAAGTTTGTTACGTAAAAATTATCTTTCACATTGTTATGATAGGACTTTATCCAATATAAAAAATGAAATTGGCGATAATAACATTTTTATTGCGGTTGATGAGACGACGTATATAAATGGTCGTTATGTGGCAAATTTATTAGTTGGCATATTAAAATAAAATCATCAGAATCGTTCTTTTTTTTTAATATGTAAAGTTCTAGAAAAAACTAACCATTCTACAATGGCTCGATTTGTGAATGATGGATTAAAATTACTATGGCCCTTGGGTGGAAATGATGGGAAAATGTTGCTGATGCTCTCAAGGTTAGAGAAATGTATCCAGACGTAAATAAATTAATTAGTAACATAAAAACAGTATTTTTTAGAGCTCCGTACCATGTTCAAATGTATAAAGAATTGTTACCTGATACTCCCTTAACCCCTGAACCGGTATTGACAAGATGGGGAACATGGTTGGAAGCTGCTATTTTTAACTGTGATCATTTCCAAGGTTTAAAAAAAACTTCTAGCCAGTCTATACTTAAATGTAAATCAGTTCTTGAATTAAAAACTGTAGAAAATTAATTAATATTTATTAAGACCCATTTTCTTATGCTTATAACAGCCATAAAAAATTTAGAAAAGTCAAATGTGACTATTGCTGATTCGATAATTAATCTCATTGAAAGTGCAATTGTTAAACTTCAACAAAAAAATCAGGGGCTCACAATTTTAAAGAACGTAGCAAAAATTTTGAAAGGAAACAATGAAATACAACTTGTAGATAATTTTTCACTTACTATGGTAACTGATTTGCAGTAAACTCCTGTGACTTCAGTAAACGTCGAACGTTCGTTCAGTACATATAAAAATATTTTAACAGACCGTCGTACGAAAATGACGCCAGAACACATGGAACAGAACATAATTGTTAACTGTTTCTAAAAAGGAGAATTATCTCAAATAAAATATATAATTTATATAATTTTACCATGTTAATAAAAAGTATTTTTAAACCTAAATCATAATGTATTGTTTATTTAATTAAAAAAAAAATGTATATATTATATATACTTCATAAAATATTTAGAATTTATCATTTTAATCTTAAAGTATCAATTAGATTGTATTTTTTTTTTAAATTATAAAAGCATATTTAACTACAATTCTTAAAGAATATTGGAAGAATATTATCAAATTTTTAGGGGAATATTAACATCTTATTTTGGATATTTCAAGAGAATATTATCCCAACCTCTACTCATAACTAACTTCAATATTGATCGAAAAAACACAGATAATATTCTTACCTAAAAGTTTGATAACTGAGTAATTCAATCTAATATCAAAACTAATTGCTGAAATCATGAAGTTCTGTTAGTTTAAACTTGTGTGATTATGAAACTTGATGGATGGTATGAACTTTTTCTGTCTTCGTATAATGGTTTTTTACGATTATTAAGTTTTTAAGTGAGTAATGAGCATTTTAATTTTAGCAATATTATGTATACATAGCTTGCTAAAAAATTGATTAATCGTAAAAAACTTACACACGAACACAGTTAATGTCCTTACCTTCAAGTTTCAAAATAGGTCGATTGACTCTAGTTTTTAAACAAACGGAGCTAAACGTGATCTACTGAGCAAAAATTAGCTATGGTACGTATTTGTAAGACGGAGACAAGACATGGGGATAAGACATCCTTTTAAACGATGTATTTAAATTTGGGTAGGTATCCTTATCGCCTTTGCCACAAAAGGTTTATAAAATAAAAAATCTAAACCTAATAGATACTAATAATATTATTTTGATGTAATTATTACATAGATGTTAGTCTTAACTGATAAAACATTGTCCAATTGGGCATCAATATCTGCATATAAATAGAATAGGTATTATGCGTAATACCATCGATAATGATTTTCTTTTTTTCTTTTTTTTTTATTGATCGAAAAGACATCAGCGACAACGGCCATTAGTCGTAAACCTTACATTAATTACATTGATTACATTTTTTTTTTTTATGTATCTTTAATATAATATTTTAAATTAAATTGTACAATTCATATTTTCTTAAAAAGGTCAAGATTTGGAGTGTGGAGTCTGCATTTGGACCAAGGGCTGCGTCTTAGGTGGTTGGGATATTCAGTAGATCGATAACCTCTGAGTATTGTCGACATTCTGTGAGGTTATGTTGAACTGTTAATTCGGTACCACATGTTATGCAGATAGGTTTTTCGTCTTTTGACATGAGATGAGTCAATCGAGTATGCCCGATGCAAAGTCGGTTCATAATAACTCTTTCTCTTCTCTTCGTGAGGAAGTAGGGCCAGCTAAAAATGGAGTTTTTAATTTTTCTCGATTTGGTGTTTTGTTCGAGCCAGTGTGTTTGCCATTTGATTTTAGTCAGATCTAATATTTGGTTTTTTATGTCTGCGAATGTAGTGATATTTAATATGGGTATATCAGTGTGCTCTACTGCTTTATTGGCTTCTTGATCTGCCTTTCCATTGCCCTCAATGTCGCTGTGCCCCGGGATCCATACTAGTGAAATTTTGATTCCTGATTGATATACTAGGCTAGTTTTTTGCAGAATAAGTTTTGCTATATCTGAGGTGTTGAAGGGGTTTTTGAGGCTCATGAATGAGGAGAGTGAGTCTGACAAGATTAGATAGCTTTTGTGGGG
Organism: Aphis gossypii; assembly: GCF_020184175.1. NCBI lineage: Eukaryota > Metazoa > Arthropoda > Insecta > Hemiptera > Aphididae > Aphis > Aphis gossypii. Next base: position 1,228,620 of record NC_065533.1, read on the forward strand.
GTTTCCATGATCATGATTAAGTAATATGTGTTCTACTGTTTTGAGTATTGCTATGGCTTCTGCCGTGTATTTAGAGCAGCTTACAGGGATTTTGAATCGAATAGAGGTCATGGTTAGTAATTGCGATTCCCATACCTTTTTTAGATTTAGAGGCATCGGTGTAATAACAATTTGCATTTTTGTGTTCATGGAGTAATTCGTTCAAGTGATTCTTGTAAATCATAGGGGGGAGGAATTGAGGGGTTGAACTTTCGTTATCGCATTGAAATCTATACCATGGTCTTTAGCGTAATCGGTAATTTCTAAGATGCATTTGTTTGCTGGATTGCCAGAGTGTCTTATGATACTAGCAGCGTAGAGAAGTGATTTTTCTATGTGTCTAAGCTCAGACGGAGGTTCGAATGCTTTCAATGGGACTAGATCGGAACGCACCAATAGCTAATCTTAAGCTGGAGTTTATAGAGGTATCTATAATTTTTTTGTGGTGGGGTTTGGCTGATTGGTAGATTGTTGCACCGTAGTCCGTTTTTGCTCTGATGAGATGTCTGTGAATTTTTATGAGCGTATCTTCGTCACCTCCTCATGTGGTATGACTTATCATTTTCATGATGTTGTTATGGGCTATGAGATATCTTTAAGATATCTACGAGATATCAAGGCTAAGTTAGTATGACCATGCCTCTTGTCGAGGGTAATGCGGATGCTACTATGACCATGACACGTGTCGGGATAGTAAGCGCACCTATAATTATAGTGCACTAATGATGCATTTGAGATGTTATTGTACATTCTCAAATTCGTGTCCGAATTTGCAACAACAACTACAAGGACACCTGGTTTCACCCAGAAGGCGACAACTCGACGTAAACAAGAGACGTACCACAATATATAAGGGAGCCCGAAGACCAGCAACGGCAGATGTACCAAAGCTATCAACAACTGAACACTTTCACGACACTCAGCCACTTATTTTGTTTGTTATATGTATTTAATTTATATGCAATAAAGACATATTTCGTTATTGAGTTTAACTTTCGTTCAAAATAACCATCTGGATTTAAATCTGATACTTGCACGCAACAACGTTGAGACTTCTTGACAATGATATTTTGAGTTGTTTAAGATGTTATACCCAGTTGATTCTTTTGTCGAAAATAACTCCAAGTATTTTAATTGTGTTTACGTTAGGGATTAAGTTGTCATTTAACTGGATGTTGATGTGTTTTTGATCTCTTTTGTTGGAGAATATGATGCATTGAGATTTAAGGCTAGAGATTTTGAAACCGGTTAGTGATGACCATTTTGCGATGCTGTTAGCTGTATCTTGTAAGAAGTGTTGTACTGTTTTTAGAATAGGGCTTTTGCACCAGAAATTTAAGTCGTCTGTGAAAAGGTTGGCTTTTACAGGAAAGGTTATAGTGTTAGTTATGTCATTTATTGCTAAAAGAAAGAGGGTGGCCAATAATGATGAACCTTGAGGGATTCCATTGTGTTACCATTGATTGGGCATTTGTGAGTGAGATTGAGAATTGTCTTGAGTTAAGATAACATTTTATGTAGTTAAACGTGTTGCCGTCTTTTAGTATTTTTGAAAGTATTTGTAACACTCTGTATCTCCATACCGAATCATAGGCTTTGGCGATGTCTATGCTTATCAAGCCGAAGTACTGATTTGAGTTGAGTACGTCGTTTATTTCTGACTTAATGGCCGTAAGGCTGTCAATTGTGAATCTGTGTTTGCGGAAGCCACTTAGCAGGTCAGATAGAATTTTTGTTTATCCAGGAACCAAATCAGTCGAGTGTTCACTATTTTTTCGAGAATTTTAGCCATCGTGCTATCAGGGATATAGGCCTGTATCCTTCAGGTGAGTGTTTATCTTTTCCTGGTTTTAAGATTGGAATTATATTGGCCTTTTTCCATTCAATGGGGATCTGCCCCTTTTTCCATATGTGATTGTAAATGTTGAGTAGGTGTTGCTTTGTCGATGTAGCCATGTTATATAAGAAGCTGTACGGGATTGTGTTGGGGCCCGGGCTTTTACTATTGCATATTCTCAGAGTTTGTTTTAACTCGTCCATTGTGATTTTGAGGTTTAGGTTTATCTGGTCTAAGTTATCTGGTTCGATGGATGACTTGATTTGTATGGTCTCATTAGGGATCTTTATTTCGGTTATACATTTTTCTCCGTATAATTTGTCGCTAAAGTTTTCCTGAAAGAAGATTCCTATTGTATCTGCTACTACTGTTTGGTCAGTTATGGTGCTCTGTTGGGCTTTGATAACTATGTCGTTGTAACGTGATAGTCTTATCACGTTTTAGTGATTTTATTTTTCTCCATACTTGTGATGGGTTCGTTTTTTAATTGATGGTGGATGTGTATAAGTAAATAAGTTACATGATTCTTTTTTACTGATTTTTATGAGGAATTTGCTTTTGGCTCTGAGTCTTTTGAGTTCGATAAGAATTTCGGCTGTTTTATTTTTTTTGACATTTTTTAGTGCTTTATTTTTATTGGAAATTGCTTCTTTTATTTTGTCATTCCACCAGGGTACTCTGGGTTTTTTTGTTTGATTAGTTATGCCTATTGTCATTTTTGCACTGTCAGTAATGAGGTTTGTGAAGGTAAGGGTAGTCTCTTCTATATCAGTGATGTTTTAGTCAATATCTTGTTGATTTCTGCTTCTAGTAGGTTGGTGTATAGGTTCCAATTTGGGTTTTTAAGTTCCATCTATGATTATTTGAATATTTATTACTTACTTGCCTATGTGATATTTTAATTTTGATTGGGATGTGGTCACTACTATATATTTCTGATAATACTTCCCATTCAAGCCTTTGTGCAATTGATGGTGAGCTTAAGGAAAGATCTATACAAGAGAAGTTGCCATTTCCAAAATGAATGTGTGTGGGAGATTTGTCATTTAAAAGTACTAGGTTTCATTTTGAATGCGTTTTTCTACAGTTTTTCCTCTAGAATTGGTGGAGTTTGAGCCCCAGATTAAGCAGTTAAAGCCCCCTACTAGAATAAAGGGCTTAGGGACTTGACGTATTATATTTTCTAGATCTGGTAATGAAAAATCGGTTTGATTTGGCAAGTAAATGTTGCATATAGTGAATTTTTCGTTGAGTTTAAAAGCTTGCTTGTTATCCTGGTTATATTATTTTTAGCCTTAACAGTTAAAAGTGAGGGTCTGGTTTGTTCAAGTAATTCCAATATGTTGTTGCCTGTCGTTTTGTATTCATGGATTGTGTCTAAAGGGTGGTAAATAGTAGCAATGATTTCTATTATATGTTTAAATTGAGAGAAGTCTAAACTAGTGTGATTATGTTCATTGAAAATTTTACTGATGGGATCAAGGTGGGTGTCCAAGTCCTCTGAAAAGCGTTTGAGCGAATTTGAGCGAGAGCGATTTTCTGGCTTGATCGTTATTTCAGGCTGAGTGAAAGGAGATACTTAATTCGTTGGAGTATTATTAGATGTAGTGGTATGTTTAGTCGTTTTGATTTTTTTGTGATGATGTTTTGGGCCTAAGAGGGTTGGCACTTGTGAAGTTGAATGTAGTGGGCTGGAAGGGGCTGATGAGGTTGTTGTAGGAGGGGCCTGTCGTTTATGAGCTGAGATTTGGTGGCGATGTTCCAGGTTGGATGCGTTTAGTCTGAGGTGATGAGCATTGGAGAACTGATAGGTGATTGGGAGATGTCGATTTGTTCGATTTTTGATTTTCTGGCTTGGAATTATGCTCAGATACAATTGTCTGGTGAGGTGAGGAAGAGATTTCCATGTTATTTAGAATCGATTTTTTGCAGGTCAAGGAAGTGTGTCCAGTAGATTTGCAGATGAAGCAAGTTATTTTGTCGTCCGAGAAGAATATGCGAAATTGTGAATCATTCGCAGAGATTAATAATGAGTTAGGGAGTTTTGGTATGTCTTCATACTTAATGTACATCTGTCGGCGAAAGCTGAGAATATGGTCGTATCCTTCTGCGAATATTCCAGCTTTGAGGTGACTTATTTAAGGTACAGGTGTTATTTTGATAATTTTGAAATGTTCTAGGATGCTTTGGTTGTTGATAGACGGGCAGACATTAGATATTACTATCCTTTTGGCTGGTTGTTTAGTCTTCGAATTTGTAATTCCTGGTTGCTTATTGTTATGAAAAGGTGCGAGTCTATTAAGTTATCTAAGATTTGTTTGCTAGATAAGAATACGCAGAACCGGTTGTTTGAAATTCTAGACACGAATGTGATATTTTTGGGGGAGACTATTTTACCAACTGATAACACATAATCTTTTTGTGGGATGCCGTCAATGGAATTGAAGACTATCGCTTGATCTCTCGACGGTATTTTGTCGTTTGCGGTGATTGTTGCAAATGTGATACCTGTTTTCTTGTATTGTAGAATAATTATGTTGTGTGTGTTAATTAGAGACGACGGAGTCGATGGATAATTGACTACGGTGAGGTTGTTATCGATATTGCTAATGGGTTCGTTAGCGATAGAGGCATTATGCAATGTAGATAGTGCGGCGGAGGTACTGTGATTAGCAGCCGCGTTATCGCTCGTTAATGATGTACCTGGACTGGATTGTTGTTTTGCGATTTGATTGTTGAGTTTAGTTGGTGGTATAACAATTGGAAGGCTTATTTGAAGGATTGTTTGTAATATTTTTTTGTTGTTTTGGGGCTGTTGCACCTATGTTGGGAGGTTTTGACCTAGGTGAGAGCCATTTGGGGGGGGGGGGGGGGGTTGGCTGACATGTTGGGGAGTAAATGGTCAGAAAATGTTCATATTACCCGAGACGTTCTGAGTAAGATATGCTATCGGAAGCTTGATAAATGCGAACTCGCGATACACACGTGTTAAACGTTCGAAGGATTTTCTTTCTTGTTTTCGTGGTTAAAAGAGATTATATTTTTATAGGCTATTCAAAAAAAAAAAAAAACTTGTTTTTGTGTTTATTATTATCAGTTATTACAAATGATTTTTTAGCTTATAGTATTCATTTTGCGTGATCGTGTGTTGTGATGTCTTAGATTTAATAGACGACAGTTATATTACATTAATTGGTTAAAAGACCATAGTTTGTTTTATATTTTACATGTAAATCTCATGTGAAGCACAAGATGTCTAAAAAGAAAAGTTTTAAAATTAAATAGTTAGATATAAAATTATATGTTGTGTTTTGTTAGAAAAAATATTTTTATATAAACACTCATGCACTGCGGTGGTAGTGGCTTTATTATTTTTAAAATAGGCTAACATTTATATTTTACTGCTACCACCGCGGTCGGGCACAGTCATGACTAAAGAATTTTACCGTTACTGATTGCTTAAAATGTTTCTTCTATATATACAAAAGTAAAAATGGAAATTTTTGTTATGGGTAAGCTTCGAAACGCCTGGACCGATTTCGCTCATTCTTTTTTTGTTTGGGTCGTAATTGCTAGGAATAGATTCTTATGTAAGAAAAAGTTAAGAAAGTTGCACGTAAAATTTAAAAAAAAAATACAATGAAAAATAAAAAATACCGATGACTACTATTACTATTATTATTATTACTATTTTATTTTCGGTAACCATGGTAACAATTATATAACAACAGGTCTATAACTATTAAATTCAATCATAATCAATAGCGACTTCAATATAATTTATTTTCTTGCTGGACTGCAGTGACAGTTGTTGTTGTTTTTTTACATCCAGATTCCGAACTTTTCTGGTGGATTTTCCTAAAATTATAATACATAAGTACCTTTTCCTGCGACCAATAGGAGCGAATCATCAATGAAAAATGTTACAAAAACGGGGAAAATAAAATAGTTATAACAATAATAATACACAGAACGAAAAACCTCATTACGATTTACAAAAATAACAGTTAAATCAACAAAAGCATTGTTAACATAGGGCCAACAAACAGCATTGTTAATAACAAAATTGTCATATTGTTCATATACAGATTTACAAACAGCATTGTTATTTTGCTTAAAATCTTGTTTAATTCAACATTATAAGCCTATCAATTTTTCAACGGAAAAAATGTTTGGTTGAATTCATGAACTAAGATATACAGGACTGGACACTGTTGGGTGGGCGGGTATGAGGGGTACGGTCAGTAAATGTTACGCCGCTCCTTTAAGTGGATCTGGCGCAATCTATGAGAATAACTTTGCAATCTAATAAAACACAATTGCTTGCTATAAATACATATTTCAAAAATCAATCATAAATATGTTTATTTTAACACATTATAATAGCATTCTATACAGTACATGCTTTAAGAATACTGTTTTAAATTTTGTATATCGTTATTACCTTGGTAAAAAATTTAAAAATGGTTAACAAATGTTCTGTGCTACTGTGTAAAAGTCGAAAGCACATTAAAAAATACTCGATATTTCAAGCGCCGAAAAATAAAGATACTTCTGAAATATGGTCCAAAATAATATCAAAAGTTAATCACATACAAACTACGGTCAATATTTGTGTGAACTCCACTTTACTAATGACGATATTATAAGGAATTATTTTGGTAGTTGTAATAGGTATGCTATTATTAAACAGAGGTAACTGTGTAACTGTTGGTGGTATATATTATTTGCATAATTATAATAATTGTTAATCCCTACCATTGTTATTCTAATTTTTTGGTAATAAAATAATATTAAATTAATTTTTTTCTTTTAGTTCAAGTTCTACAGATAATAATGTTTCATTTTTTTCATCTGATATAGTGATTCTACTGTCTGCTACTAAGCCTAGGCTAAAAAAAATGCTATTCCTTCAATTTTTGAAATAAATGGTTAGTGCAATGATTTAATTACATGGATATATGTATATAATATAAAAAAAAATATTTATTCAATTCATCTTATTTTTAGATCAACATATTATTGCTACTAGTAGTTCTCTAAGTGTTGGCGTTTATAACAAACCTTCAACATAAAATAGTAACTATTATTGTTCTGATATACTACAATCGTCTATGTATGAGATACCTAAATTAAATAATAATTAAAATATTTAACTATTTAATCTTATAAACCTAATTATATTAAGAGTTTCTTATAATGAGAAAAAATAAACTAAGGTATGAATGTATTAAGTATTTCTAACCTAAGATTTCTTTTTAGTCTTTACCACTTCAACCATCTTGTAGAAAACAACTTCAGTGTTCTCCAAAAAATGAAATTTTGTCAGAACTTTTACCATGTCCACAAAATAAAATTTTGCTAGAACTGTTACCATATCCATAAAATGATGAAGTAATATTAAATAAATATACAATAGTTCCCCAAAAATACTAAATAAATATTTAACTATCTGTTTTTACTTTTTTTATTAGTCTCCAATATCTGGCTATTTCAAAATAGAGAGCAAAACAAATTAAGTTCAAAAAAAAAAAATTGTCAAAACTAGTAAACACTTAATTTTATTGTAATTATATTACTAAGTAATATTTTTAGTTTAAATATATAAAATATAAATACAGTATGATAAATATTTTAAATAATTATCGCACCTTTTTTATTTGCAGTTTATATATTTTGTAACTAATTAATAAATGGTTAAAATTTAAAAGTTAAAACATCTAAAACACTTTATCAAAAATACAATACATAGTATATTAAGGAATAACATTATTCTTTATACTATGCACTAGATGTTAATGATGTGCGTCGTTACTCGTTACTTAGTATTTCTAAGTAATAACATATAATATACTAATTCATCACCAGATAGCGTAAGTTCCACTTAAAGGAGTAATGCGTAACATTGTCTGACCGGCTGATAAGGCTCTGTGTCCAGTCCTGTATATCTTAGTTCATGGTTGAATTAATAAATCATTTTGTAAAATTGATATAACTGCCATTTAAATTATACATACTTTCATTATTAATTCAACAGTAAAGCATGTTTGTTTTAAAGAAATTTAATTGTTAATATAAATTTAATTAGGCAGGCGCTAAACTTTCAAAAAGTCCAATTTTTATTTTATAATATGTCAATGACTAACATAAAGAAAACATAATTAATATAGATTATATCATGTTTTTGAAAGTTACATTCCCTCCTCTAGCAAATTCCTGCTGTAGTTGTATTTGGATAGTAATCACGGTTATCTACACAGGTTGGAGCTCACGCCTATGCTACCCGTGTATTGGCTATGTCGTGGTGGCGACCATAAGCAACTAATAGCGCTAGGTGTACTTGGCCCTATTTTAATATATAGAAGATAGTATTTATAGTTGTTTTTAACTTATATTTCGGAATTAAACATTTTTACGAACAAATTGTACATAACTAAAATTATAAATCAAAATAATTTTTATTAGATTACATTATTATCAATTTATTATCTCTATTCAGTATCCAAGTAATTCAACTCTGAGACGTAAACTTGTAAACATCGAACAATAAAAAACCGCGAACGGCCAAGTAGATGATAACTGCTGTTGTCTGTACGTCATGAACATTGTATTTTTTTTCGTGATCTATTATTTAATATTAATGTTATTTAATTTTAATTTTTAATATTTCATTTGACAATGGTTAAATGTATAATCGTTGGTTGTACATCTGGGTACAAAAGTAACATTGAAAAAGTGCACCAATTTGGTGCTCCTAAAGATTCTAAGTTACGAAGTGAATGGCAAAGGTGTATTCCTAGAAAAGATTTTATACTTAAAGATAATTCATATGTATGTGAAAAACATTTCAAGGAAGAAGATATCATAAAGTATTGGGAATCTGGTTCAGTAAAGGTATTTATATGATAATATATTTTTTTTTTTTTGTAATTAATTTAATTTTGTAGGTACCATATACTAAGTGGAAGCTTAAAGAGGGAACCATACCTTCAATTTTCCCGGGTCCTTCATATTTATCTAATCTAAAAAAACATCGGAAGTTGCCTGCTGTTCGTCATGCAATTACACCAATAAGTAATTTAGTAATGAAAATTCTGAAGATTGCATTAATAATTGTTCAATAAAACAAGAATCTTATCTTATAGAAGGTAAAATTTTAACAAAATATTATGTATATATTCATATATGAAATATACTTACAAACTACCTAAATTTAAATAAATTAATGAATAATAATAATGATAGTTTATTGCAATCTCATTACATAATCAATAATGTTTGAAAGTGAATGAGTTGAATTCATTAATTTAAACATATTTAAATATTAATTATGTTTTAGAGACCAAGATCATAGTGGTTCAAAAGATATTTTGGATGAATATTTGATAGGGTTCTTGATTTTAATTATTATTTTCCTTCTAAGTTGAAATAAATCATTATTATATAATTTTGTCTAATAGCTTCATCCTAATTCAAAACAAATTTCCTGGGACTACTTTAAAGAAGTTTACAAAGAAGATATAAAACACCCAGGAAATTTAAGAATGGTACCTAGGATAACACCACAGCACCTAAATTTGACTCCAATGGCAAAAATGCGAGTTCGCTTATGTACCCAGGTATTAACAAATGAAATTTATCAAAATATTGTATTTTAAATTATAAACAGTTATAATATTGTCAAATAATGTGTTTTATTTTTAAACTTGAATCATTATTTTTTAAGGTTTTTAGTATGAGTATGGCAAACGCAATACGTTTCTATGAGTCAAAAGGAAGTCTTATGCTCAAAAATGCTGGAGAAACTGCCAATTTTGTTGAATTTTGGAACAATTTGTTTGACAACTTTAATCGGAATTTACCATGGCAAGGTCTTAAATCTACTAACGATGAAGGGTTTCAAGTAATGCAATTATTAATTAATTTAAAAGCATTAAAATATAATTTTTAAATTTTAGTTACTAAATCAACTTTTGTACAATTTTTTTTTTTATAAATTTGAAGTATTTAATTGATTGAATTCTAACATTAGTTTATAGTGGAAATTAAAAAAGAAAATAACGAAATTACAAATAATTGGTCTTATGCACGGTTATATGTCCGTAGTCTTATGAGTGTCTCCCAAAATAACAACTTAAATGTATCAAAATGATGTATGTTGATCATTTTAGGGATTTGTTAATGCATTGCACTATATCAACTGTTGGGAAGATCAAATGATTGATGGCAGTATTGGTCCAGAAGAATTTTTAACCAAACAAACGGCTCAAGGACTTCGAGTGACGATTACTTCAACAATTGACCTGTCAAAATACTTATTAGAAACATGTGGTTATGATTATGTTCTTACTGGTAAAATGTGCCAAGACCCACTTGAAGTAATTATTATTTATAAAAAAAAATGATATAATATAAGTTAAAAATTACATATTTAACACTGTATAGTATAACTTATTTTGTTACAGAAATTCTTTGGCATTATAAGACAATCATGTGGGCCAAACGATCATCCAACAACTCCAACATTTCTCCATCTTTATAAAATTCTTTCGGTTTATTCTGTGCTTAAGCCTCCTAAACATGGCAACTGTACAATTACAACTATGGATGCTCCTAAAATTTCTATATCTGACTTAAAAGAAATTTTTCATAATAAATCTTTTCAGCGAACTGAAAAAATTAACAAACTCAAAGTAAAATTAGATCAATTAATTGAAGATGGCCTATGGGAACCCTGTGATGTGCTTCCTCAAGTTGACAACAGCATTGAAAATAGTACCAGAGATTGTTTAATCTACTATATTTGTGGGTATGTGACTAAACAAATTTTAAAAAAGCAAAAATGTAATGAGTGCATAAGTTATTTTAAAGAAGGCAACGCTGATCATCCCTGTGCAGAACTAGTAAATTTCAAAACAAATGGGAAGCTGATGTATCCAAATACAGCTTTATTTGAATTTTTAAATATTGTTGAACACTTTTGCAAAACACTGTAATGATTTTATGTATTTGAAAATGTAATCAATGATATAACTCAAAATAATTTGAATTTTAAATTCAGCTGTTCTTTTCATAAAGTTGAAGTTGCTTCTGAAGTTATAGTGTATTACTTACAAATGAGAATGCGCCAGCATACATACCAAGAAAATCTCAAATTCCAAAAAGTTGCAAGAGAAAAGAAAAAAATTGCTAAATTATACAATTCATAGTTTGCTAAATGTTATAATACAATTCATAGTTTTCCAAATGTTATTATTACAATTCATAATTTTCTAAATGTTATTATTACAATTCATAATCTTATAAATATTATTATATACAATTAAAGTGCAAAGTGAATGCTAAATATGCTTATTTGTATGCTTATTTCTCTGCTTATTAATTGTATGCTTATTAACAAAATAGCAATAACTATGAATTTATTTAACAAACTTATTTTATTTTCCAGGCTACATGAATCTCCACTTTCATAGCTTAACTCAACTAGGTACTTGTGGTTTCAACTGAGATTTTGAGTATAATTTTTAATATTACATTTACATTTATTAGGTGGATATTGAAGTGTTTTTTTTTTTTTTTGGTATAGAGTATTTATATTATTTCTGGCGATTAAAATATTTATGTGATTATCATCTAACACAATATATTGATAATTTTAATTACTAAATGTATGTATATATGAATGCTTTTGAGTTAAAATGGTAAAAATTATTTTTAATTACCAAATATTCAAAACTCAAAAGTAATTATAATGAACTCTTTCCCTAATTACATTCAATGAACAAACAATATTACTTATGTACAGTTTTATGGAGGAAAAGTTAAAAAAACAACGTGTTAAATGATATAATTAGAATTGTATGTATGAAAAGTAAAATATATATATACAATTTATTATACATTATAATATATATAGGTAATATTAATAAAGTATTATAATTTATAATAATATACCGCCATACCGGGCCAAGTACAGCTAGCGCTAATAGTTCCTATAGTCGCCACTTCGACAAGTGATAAGGCCGCGAGCTCCAACCTGTGTAGATAACCGTGATAGTAATAGTAATTTTGAGTAATTTTGGTCCATGGATAAAAAAAAATGCTAATCGTATAACTATAAAATACTTCAAAATATGTAATTTCTTTATTTCCATTCAAACTTTAAATTGAAATCATTTCTATTTATCTGCACATTTTTGCCATTAATCTAATTACACGGCATGAGAACATTTTCTTAAATTTATCCATGCCAACAAATTGGCACAAAGCAACATAATACAAAGGTGAAAAAAAGTATAAAATACATTAATTTTTTGAATAAAAATGAATAAGTTTATTAATGAATTTCTGTTATTACAAATATAATACCAATAACAATAACAATAAATATAATAGAATTAAAAATAATGAATATAATTATTTAAGTTCGGATATAATTTGCTTAATTAACGGACATGGTTTGTCTAATGGGAATTTAATGTTATAAAAAAAACGCTGAATAAATAGCCATACAGATACAGACTCTAACGGATATTCAATATTAAATAAATGATAAATTTTAAAGCACATATCTAGGGCTTTAATAATTGAAAAAAATACATATTTTGATTCATCAAAATATATTGTAATGTATTTGAGAGTGTACCGGCAATCAACAAGCACGGTTGGATAGGATTTTTTGCAGTCTTTCTAGTTTTCAATATTTCTTCGAGTTCGATTGCTGTATTTGCCACTATCATAAAACTATTTTGAGAATCTTTGATTGAAAATTTATGAAAACATTTTCTTCCATTTGAATCAATGAAGATTTTTTTTGTAGTAGGAACAAAAAGAGCATGAAGAACATACAACACCACAGCATTTTTATAACTAAAAACTGAAGTCTAAAATGTGCTTATTTACATTCAAAGGCAATTTCAAAACATTTTTCAGGAAATAGTGATCAATGAAGAAAACATATTTTACCAATTAATAATTATATAGGTATTATAATAGTACTGTACTAGCATTTAAAGTTTAAGTATAAGGTGATATAATATAAGATGGTTTTGTTAATTTCAGCATGCACTATTCCCCTATTTTAAACATTAAATGTAAATACATAATGAATTCAATATTTGCTTTCTATAAATCAAAATGTTCATAAAAATATTGTGTTTATTATATTATAATGATGGAAACATATGTTTACCTATATAAGTATTAGGTTGTTATAAAAACAAATTAAGACAGTATGCAAATAAAAATTATCATTTCTAAGATGCAGTAATTATCATAACTAAGTATTTATTTTAAGTTGAATGTGACAAAAATATAACATATCTCTTTATAATATTAAATAAATTTACTTTCTGGTGCGTTATTCATATTCATCATGGTTTCTAACATTTTACGACAGCCAGGGTCCTTTATACGGTCATCTATTATTTGTACCAGCTAAACATATGATTTTTATTATATTTCTCATGCAGTCGTTTGAAATCAATATCAATCTTAAAAATATTAAATAACATTATTATCATATTTGTATTCTTAATAACAATACATTTTCTTTTTACTTCTTTAAAATATTAGTATCAATTTACTTACAAGTTTATACCCTAATGGTTGCATGTACTGAGGCCATGTCTTATGGATTTGTAATGGTGAAAAATTAATTGTTTTAAGATGGTTCAAACGATAGCCAGTAGTTTTTGCCCAAATCATCTCAATATCGGGCCAAGATAATTGTTCATGTTTCAAACTGGCAATAAGAATTTCTGCATCTTCTTCAATAACTAATAAAAAACGAATAAAATAATTAAATTAAATTAAATGTATATAAAACATAATATAGTTACTTATTTCAACATTAATATTTCCAGAAATCCTAGAGGGCAGTTCATTGTTTTCTTGCAATTTTGACACTTGTGAAGATATCAATCCATGATTTTTTAAACTTCTGAGTTTATTAAAATACTTTGCATAAAGTTTTACTTTTGGACACTTTCTCTGTTCACTTCTTTCAAAGTATATTTCCTGTCAAAAAAAAATGTAATAATATTTATCATAGGCATTTAATTTATGAAATGTTTTACTTTTATTTCTGTAGTAAAGGTTCCAACTATTATATCTGAAATGTGATTAGCCAAGGCAGTAGACATAGGACGTTTTTTTTCAAACAAACTGGCTATTATCAAATCAACCAAGAGATTTGTACATGTTTCATTTAAATTTTTATTAGATTCGTAGTAACTAATGATCATTGACCCATTAGTACTTCTTTTTAAAACTTCATCAAGAAAAAACTCTGGTAATGGATCTAATGATCGTGCTAATAATGAACTTGATATGGGGGGGAGTGACTGAAGGTATAAGCAAATTTGAATTTTAAGCATTGGTATCTGACTTGGAGTTTTGCCATTGTTTTAGGTAATGCTCAAATTTTATATGAACACCAAGGGGATACTTCTGCAGTAGCTTTTCAATTTGCCTACTATTTATATAGCGAAAAGCTTCTTCATCCATAAATTCATCTTAAAAAAATGTGATGCAATTTAATTAAAAATTTGTATTTTTTTGAATACTATTTTTGTTATCTTCTGACAATGGTGTTGGATTATTAAAAGTGGCTACAGGTTGTAGTTCTATCAAATCATTGCTTAAGTTACTATTATTAAGCATAAATGAATCACTAAGCTCTGCAGAAAATGAGTTGCAACCATTGAACAAGCCATCGTTAAAATTCATTTTCAATATTAAACAATTACTATATATATAATTGTGTTATGTACACATAGACAAGGGGTAAAATTAAACAAAATATAAAATATAATAACAAATGTGTTGCGATAAAATAATGGTACGGATAAAATATTAATAAAAATTATACAACTTTGTACCTACTCATAAAATAAATAAAGCTTAATTATATGAAACGACTATATACATCTAAAGATTTGTTTTATTTTATTTTATGAAGTAAATATAAAATAAAAGGTTTCTTTAAAAATACTCCTTTAGTCCTTGAGTCTTCCATTGGAGACTTGATTAATATTTATTGGAGGACCACTTATCTCTTCACACCAATAATTCTCTTTGAAATTATATTTTTATGTTTATTGACTTCATATGCTCTCATGTGAGTACTATAAGATTCTAACTGAATTTGGTGAACAATAAAAGATATAGCACTATCATTTATTATAATAATTTCAAGTGTTTCATACAAACAAATATCTTGCTTAAAACTACTAACATAATTTCCTATTTTATAAACTGTACCCTTAAAATTAATTTTAGAATAACTAATAAAATTGTTAGATATTGTGTTCAAATTATTTGACTGAAATTCAAGATCTGAATCAATTTTATGTTTAATGGAAATAGAAAAATTTTGTGAGTATCTTGATTAAGTAAAAAGTGTACAAATTTCAATTGATATTTTATAGCTAATGTTAAGCAAATATTTTTTCTAGAAGTAATTGCCCTAGCATACATTTTAAGTTCTTTGTGC